>NC_048307.1:80664709-80713889 GCF_013100865.1 Trachemys scripta elegans | reverse complement strand
GTGATCGATGGTGAACTGCAGTGTTGCACTGAGACACTTTCCTAGATCTGATCATAAAGACCATAGGGACCCATATGGAAATTAGAACTAGAATACCACAAGGCAGCTAAGCAGTTACCTTCAACCATTTAGGGCAGGCATTTTGAAAGGCAATAAGGCAATTAGCCACACAAGTCCCATAGAAAATCAATAGGTGCCAGTTGGGAGCCTCACAGCCCTTGTGCCTCTGAAAATCTCCTCCTAAAGACACATAGGTCTCTGAAGGAGGATTTCTTACACCTCAACAGTGAGGTGGGTGTATAACACACGTGCCCGGCTTTCAAGAGCCAAGATATGTGCAGGGGAGAAAACTCCAGTCCTCCTATGCTATGAAAGAAGGGATCAGGAAGGAAAGAACAGCAAAGGGAGCAGTGAAGAAGTCCCATACTACTCCTAATTTTCCCTTTCCCCGTTACACTGACTCCTCTTACCTTCTTTTCTCTTTATCTTTTACTACTTCTAACTGTCCAATTTCTCCTTTAAATACAGCATGTTAGGAGGGCTCTGAACAAGCTCCATAAATGGCATGAAGCAACCAGCTGTGACATATTAGTATAACAACTACAGCCGTTTGACTGGCGTGCTCGGCTTCCTTGCGTGATTTTTCATAAGTTCAGCAATTCAGCGCACCTAGTAGTCTCCAGAAAGGAGAGGAGAGAAAGGTTTCTTCCTGGGTTATTTCAAATCCAAAATTATTTTTAATAAAGACTTGCATTATGGTAGCAACTAGAAGCTGCAATCGAGATCAGAGGCATATTAAACCAGATGCTGTACAGACACTTAAGGCCTGGTCTACACTAGAAAATTAACAGAGGGTCCTGTGGCACCTTTAAGACTAACAGAAGTATTGGGAGCATAAGCTTTCGTGCCTTGCATCTGAAGAAGTGAGGTTCTTACCCACGAAAGCTTATGCTCCCAATACTTCGGTTAGTCTTAAAGGTGCCACAGGACCCTCTGTTGCTTTTTACAGATTCAGACTAACACGGCTACTCCTCTGATACTAGAAAATTAGGTTGGCATAACTACCCCAGTCCGGAGTGTGAAAATTCCACACCCCAAGCAGTGTCATTAAGCTGACCTAAGTCAGCACTAGCTGTCCCATCGGCATAGGTAGTGTCTACACTGAAGCACTAGGCTGTAGTATTTTAAGTGTAGACAAGCCCATGGTAAGAGACAGTCCTGCCCTGAAGAACCTACAATCTAATGAGACAAGACAAAGGATAGGAGAGGAAAGAGTGGACTAGACAAGGGAAGTGTCTTGCTCAACGTCACACCTGCAGAACTGAACCCAAGTCTCCTGACTCACAATTCAGCACCCTACCCTTAAAATGGCTTACAGTAAAATAACAATTGAGGTTGCTAAGTGACAACAGTGTCTGCACCAGCCCCATCTTTCAGAGAACTCCCACGATGAACCAGAACTACTCATTTTCTGGCTCCTATAAATTTGATACTACCTAGATAAATGCATTCTTGTCAAGTACAAAAAAATGTGTATGTTAAAGGTTAAACTATATTTAACCTTAACTCTGACCCACAAACTGGTCACTAATATATATGGTACCTAAATGTTTTCTTTGAGAGGATACTTTTAAGTGAAAATAGATTACCAGTTAATATATTTTGTCAAACTGGCAGTTGGACATGTTTGGTAAAGTACTTACAACATTCTCAAGAAGAAAGCAGTTATGTGCGCCATATAGTGGGAGGCAGAGCTGCTTAGTAGATAAGGCTCTGGAATAGGGGACTCAGCAGTGGTAATAAATAGCCAGGAGATCTTGAGGTTCTAGCCTTGGCTTTATTAAACTGTTAATAAACTGTTAAGCATTCATATCCTAGTAGCAATACCAAAATCTTGACTGAAACCCCACTGTACCGGGTGCTGCGCAAACCCAGATCAAAGACTGTTCCTGCCCTGCATGGCTCACCACCTCTGCCGTTGGCTTTGGGCAAGTCACTCCAGTGATCCGTGCCTTGGTCTCCCCATTGGTAAAAGGGGAATAACTTGCCCTCCTTTGGGGAGGACTTTGAGACCTACAGATCTATAAATGCTGAGCTGTATTCTGAGGAATTACGCACATCGTTACCAATGGAAGGCAAAATCATGTATGTTTGTGGCCTTGAATTTGAGGCTGATTAATTCAAGTCAGTAACTAAGTAGTTGCCTTTAGCAACCTTAACTGGGGGGTTTTAATGAAGGGGAGAAGGGTTGTTGTTTTTCAATCTTTTATTTGTTGCTTTTGTATAGGTGCCTGGATATTGCACTGAGCTATATTAAAAGAATGCAAAGGCTCTGATCTATCCAACACATGTCCTAGCATAGTCCCTGTGCCCACACAAAGTCACCAAACCCAGCCACTTAATAGCAGGGACATGGTCCTGCAGATAAGCACAGTGCTTCTCACTACAGCATCCACATGCAAAACCTGAGCCATAAAACATTTTTGTTTCCCCCTTCGCGCCCCCCCCCCTTTTTTTTAATATAGATACAGATGCAAGACCCAGAGGCTCAGCCTTTCTCGAGTCTGCAACATGCCACTCCAGGAAGCATAAAGCAGACTTAAAGCTGGCTTGAGTGGCTAACTAAGGATTCCATTTGCACTGGAAAAGGAAAAGTTATTTTCAAATCAAATGAGTAACGTGCATCAAAGTCAGGAACGACAAATCTCTCTCACTGCAGGTGCCTGCTTCCCCAACTGCCTCTAAAGGGGAAAACAGCCATTTTCTTCTCTGACAGTTTGCTTTGCAGCAATTAGTTGATTCAAAATCAACATAATGAACAGATTTTTTTTAAAAGGCAGTTTTATCCCATTTAAAGGGATCCTCTCAAGTCACTACATTCCTCCTACATGTTTTTGCTAAACTTCATACAAGGAGAAATATTAATTCAATGTTTTTGATTCCACTGAAAACAGTTTTGTTCTTTAATTTGGACTTTCCACTGCAATATTGGAAATGGGGGACTGATTCTGCAGTCAGATTCCCGCTGGGGGATTCATGCCTGGGCAGATCTGACTGCAGGGCCCAAAGTACAACTTTGTGATAGTGCCTGAAAACCAGAAAGGGCTCCAAACCGCTTCCTCCTCATCTACACGGTCGTTAAATTGTGTCAACCCTAGTCCAGTGGGCTCGGCTGCAGGCAGCCATTTATAGTAGTGAGTACATTTTCCTAACAAGCTTCCATCTTAAATGGTAATTATTTCCCAGCACACACATTTATTTTAAAGACAAATGTGAATGATTTTAAAGTGGGTAGGTACAATCCAAGACAGTTTTACACCCAACTGTTTCATATGCTCCACCTATCATCTAAATGGCACTCGACAAGAAATAGCTGGAGACCTTCATGTTGAGAAAAGTAACTCTTAGATGTAGCAAGTTGATTGATCACATCACGGAGTTGCACAAAAACTTTTGGAGGACTGCTATGCTCGGTACATACTTATTTTATCCTAGGCTCCCAAAGCATTGCCCTCGCATTCATCTTTTAACAAAAATGGCTAAAACAAACTGTTCTAGATGGAAATGGAAAAAAGTCTGTGACAGTTGACCAGAGGAAGTTGCTGCTAGCGGTAAGCCAGGAATTGCACTTCAACCCAAGTCTGTGATAGGCTTTGGAGGTTAATTTTTCTGTATTAGAAGAGGCTCTCTACCACCATAGAATAGACAGAGCCGACTACAGCCTGGCCTTTCAGGCTCACCTCT
Organism: Trachemys scripta elegans; assembly: GCF_013100865.1. Lineage (NCBI taxonomy): Eukaryota > Metazoa > Chordata > Testudines > Emydidae > Trachemys > Trachemys scripta. Next base: position 80,710,145 of record NC_048307.1, on the reverse strand, counting down.
CAAAAGCTCCCTCGATAAGTAAAAGTGAAGAAAGAGGGACAAATTCTGCTCTCATTTACAAGGGTGAAGCTCCCTTTGAAACGTAGACAGTTGCATCTACCAAAGACTTTGAAGAGCAGTAACATGGAGGTGTAACTAGACGTAATAGAACAAAAAAGGAAAACAGGCTGAATGTCAGGAGACCTTTCCTGTCAGTGAGGACTACCAGACTGCAAAACAGTCTCCCAAGAGAAAAGGGGGAAGCTCATGCATACCCAGAGTGCAATACACACAGGGACCAGTACTTGAAGAACCAGTGCCCTGTTTTGCCCCAGAAAGCAACGGGAACCATATTTCCCTCTGATTTTATTTTTAGACCACAGGACAAATTCTGTCCAACCCAGCCTACATACTCTGCTGCCATGGGATACAGCATCCAGACCTGTGCCATAAGAGGGATAGCTCAGTGGTTTGAGCATTGGCCTGCTAAACCCCAGGTTGTGAGTTCAATCCTTGAGGGGGCCATTTAGGAATCTGGGGGAAAAAATCTGTCTGGGGATTGGCCCTGCTTTGAGCAGGGGGTTGGACTAGATACCTCCTGAGGTCCCTTCCAACCCTGATCTTCTATGATAAGGGACCAGGGGATATTCTCTTAGTCCAAGTACAGCACCGCCATAAATAGCCCGTAAGTTCACCCCTTGAAAGCTCCAGTCCACCTGGGCCCTTCTCTCTCTGAGCCACGCCTTCAGAAATGTGCCTCCTGGAGACAACACAACCCCAACATATTCTCAGAGCCGGAGTGACAGGGGAGTGCAGTAACAGGGTGTAATGCTCCTCTCAGTCACACCAATGCCAACAAGAGGGAAATTATACCCCTGATGCCCAATCATTTCAAAGCACGAAGTAAATACATCTAATTGTAGAGTTCACTATTCTGGGCTAACGGATGTCTGCTTCTCCAAGCAAGCTAGCCACGTAAACTAGATAGATCCATCCTGACCGCTCATTTGCCTCAGACTCTTCCCTCAGGATTAAGCTAATGTTCCCTGCCACTACCACGGGCAGTGGGTGAAGCTTCCCCTTGGCTCGGGCGAGGGGGTAGGAGGAGCTGAGAGTTCGGTCAGGGCCACTGGTTGGGTGGGGCACGCGGGAAGGGGCTGAGAGCTCAGCCCTGGCAGGGGTCAAGCTCTCACTCTCAGCTAGGACCATGGCAGATCTCTCTGCCCTGGCTAGAGCTCAAGCCCCTCTCCATTCCACTCCTTCCCCCGCAGCCCTGCCTTGTTCCACCCATGTGACTAAGAAGGAGCTACAATAGGGGCCTAAAAAATCATGAATAGTGTGGAGAAAGTGAGTAAGTGTTATTTACCGCTTCACCTAGCACAAGAACCAGGAGTCACCCAATGAAATTAATAGGCAGCAGGTTTAAAACAAACAAAATGAAGTATTTCTTCATGCAATGTACAGTCAACCTGTGGAACTCATTGCCAGGGGATGTTGTGAGGGCCAAAAATATAACAGAGTTCAAAAAATAATTGGGTAGGTTTATGGAGGTTGGGTCCATCAATAGCTATTAGCCAAGATGATCAGGGATGTAACCCCATGATCCAGGTGTCCCTAAACCTCTGACTGCCACAATGTGAGACTGGACAACAGGGGATGGATCACTCAATAATTACCATTTTCTGTTCATTCCCTCCGAGGCATCTGGCACTGGTCACTGTCAAATGGACCATTGGTCTGACCCAGTACAGCTGTTCTGTTCTTACTGATTTTGCAACACACAGGGGAGCTTCCTGAGTGTGGCACTGGTGTTAGTGAGAGGCACGTAGCCCTATTGTTGTAGTTAAGCATTCCTAGTATTCGGTATTTGTCCCATCCTAAATACAAGTAATTCCTCATCAGGGGTGGGGGATGATAAACTTTCCTCGTTTCCTGCCATGGTGCCATCTATACTCGTTGTCAAGGGAAGCCAGTTCTGGAGAGGATTTTCCTGTCCTGTGCTCTTCAGCAAATAGTCAATTTGTGCATTAAGGGCAGGAGAAGAGAGAATAGCACTAGGGTGGTGCCATGCACACGAGAGGAGTTCTCTTCCCTGTGCCTCGTGTCATGGGGCGGCCCTGCCTGGGGCGCTTAGTGGCAGGCTGCAGCACCACAGGCATTTGCCTCAGTTTACCCTTTTCATCCATGAAAGGAACAGTCTTTCAGGGCCTGATACGAGCCCATCTACGGTCACACACTATTCATATCCGCAAGTGCAGTAGCTCCTCACTACCCCTGTAGTAAAACCATTTCCCAGTTCCCGCAGTAAACCTCTAAAGATACAGCAGGTTTTCCCAGTCCCCTCTCCAGAGACATCCCTACCAAGTCACTTCTGTTCCTTTGGACCCCACCCTCCAGAGCTCCCTGCCTGAGAGCAGCCAGTCTGCCCACAGCCCTTCACTCAGCTCCCTGCGGGTTCCAAGCCCTACACCTCCCTACCCAAATCCTACTATGCTCAGGGGGATCCACCCTCCCGCAGGAACCCCCCCTTTCTTCCAGGCTTGGCTTCCCCTGACTAGGTTGGATCTCCCCCTTTCCCTTAGGGGCTATTGTCCCAGCCTCCTGCTCGTCCGGGGCTCCCAGCTTTGGGCAGTCCTCACCTGCGCCTCCTTCAGCTCAGACTCACCCAGGCTTCCTCCCTCCCTCCAGGGCTCCATTGCCTTAGGGGTCAACTGACCCAGTCATGGGAGCACCGGCCTCTTCCTTCTTAAAGGGACAACATCAGCCTGTGATGCCCTCAAACAATTCAGGCAGGAGAGAGCCCATTTCCCTTAGGAAGAACATGGCTGACCCTACATTAAATGACAAACATACAATGTCCAGTCAGGAAATGGGTCAAAATTTCCCAGAGGGACCGAAACCAAACCCCCGCCAAGCCTTTAACCATGGTTTCTAGAGTCTCTATGCAGCAACTGGAGTCCCCAGCGCAGCCCACAATCAAGGTTACAAATGTGTCTTTGCCCTGATCTTTTGCGGTCAGGAATCTGAGTGCTTTGCTAGGTGAACAACTACCAGACCCGTAGCATCACTGGTGACTGGCGGACCAGCCTGCCCCCCTCCATGTTGACTGCTTGGAAACCAGAGGGGGAGGGGCAGGAGCACCAGAGTAAACAAGGTGCTAGAGGACATTAACGCTTTACATGCTGCATTACCTAGACCCGCTTTGAGCAGGGCTAGCGAACTCAGTCCTTACAACACCAACTTCCTCCCTCAACTGTGCTAGGGGGAGGGGGAGATTTACACAACACTTGCTTGGAGCAAACACAGCTGTTATTTGAAGCTTTAATTTGCATTACTGTATCATTTCTAGTGATGGGCCTGGATCCAGCCAGCCACCAAACTTTGGGGATCCTTAGAGCGGACCTTTGCTCCTGTAGTTCATTTCTACTTATGTCTGGTTTCTTTATTGGCACCCACTTTCAAGGCAAGATTTGAATATTTGCATTATACCCATTTAACTTTAACCAGAAGAGAACAACATGATTACTGCTTAGACAGATCTCAGGTTTTATAAGACCATCCCTCCCTCCCCATGGTACCAGCACTTTCCACACAAACACAAAAGTAATAATTTTCTTCCAGCAGGAACAAACTTAACTATGCATTTGGTCTCTGATTCAAGAACAAACAAGAACAGAAGACCCCTTACTTACCTTAAGTAAGGCAAAAACAATGTTGTTCCAACAGGGTCTGAGAGAAGCTAGGCTTGTATTGAGAGGAGCCTAGCACAACTGAAAACCTACGTAACCCTACTATTAGGAACAGGTGGCTGTTGTCTTCCCATTTATATAGGGGAGTGTATGAGGCGGAGCTAAAGGCAGTTCTCCACTTAAACTCCTGCAGCTGCCCGCTTCAGGTTTGTGTGTGTCATGCATTTAGGGAGCGAACTCAATGTGTGATTGATTGATTGATAGATGGACAGCCTCTTCACACCATGGGGAAGACAGATAGATTTACTGCCTACCCGTGATTCAAATGCATGTTTTGGGCTTGATAGTCAGTGTCTGACTCTTGGAAAATAACTGAGCTGGTTTAGAAGGCATTGGTGCTGAGCAGTTGAGTAACTAAATAGCTCTGCGACAGAGCATAAAGTCAGTGTGAAAACAGGGGAGACTGGAAGATGTGGGGGGTTGGAACTGGAGTCCAGAGGTACTTGCTAGTTCAAATCCAGCCTGTTAGTAGTAACCTTGTTTGTCACTAGATGGCTGCTTGGCCACCTATGTGAAATGTGTCTGTGGCCTCCCTCCCATTCCCAGAAAACAGGTGTCCAACTCCCCAAAAAAACACCACCACAGGTGACCCTTGTGCGTAGTTCTAGCTGAGGAAATCTAAATGTGAATAGACATGAAGACTGATTTACCCTCCCGCCCTGAAAGCTGGTGCCTCTGAGCTAGGATTGAAGCACACTGGCAGTACGTGCATTGGCTCACTCACTACCAAACGACATGAATCTAGAAAAGGAATATTGGGGAAATAAAAGCATTGGAGGGTAGTCTCAGAAAAGGCAAAATGAGAAGCTTATTCACCTTCGTCAGAGGCCAGAGGGAACATTCTTTTCTTTTTCATTTTTATCTGACTTCTGAAAACCATCTTGTTGAGGCTGGGTTTCTTGAACTTACAAAGCATGACTCATGAAGTGACTAGAAGTGAGTTCTGGGTGGTCTGATTACAAGATCTTTTTAACACGACACTGCTTGAAACCACAATGAAGGCTGTTGGAAGTGCTGATTTATAGTTACCAAACAACCATCAGGTTCAAAAGTAGTGCAGGGGCTTGAGTTCACAGAAGATTTAACTTAAGCACAGTGAGAATCTAGAACAGGGTAAGGACTAAAAGGTCCTAGTTAAATATATTAAAGGACCCAACTTGGCAGTGAAAAACAAAAGTGGATGTCTTAGTTCATAGCCTCTTCCTAAAACCTAAATCACATTTCAAGAGTTGCTGTCAACTGAAATTGGATTCCAGATTTATTCATGGAAAAGTGTGCATGAAATTAAAAAACAAAAACAAAACCCCCTAAATGTAACTGTTCCATTGCACCCTGGGAACCTGATCGCTACCATTGTGCTATTTCATGAGGAGCTGTGATACGGGCCAGGAATTGGGTTCAAGGAAAAGCCACTAACATTGTCCAAGCTGAGTGAAGTGCAAAAATGAAACAGCAGGAACAGCGCCCAGTAAATGGGATGTCAGAAATTCATTCTATTTTATAAAGCCAAGATGTTGTTAGTATCCCAGGTAATGACGTTATAAATAGATGGAACCTGACTCTGCCGGGCTGTGTCTAGGAATTCATTTACACCTGTCGGAGGTAAAGCTATCAAATCAGAATGGTAGCATAGGCCTCAAAGGATGACAGCAAGGGCAGTGCAGTGGAGAATCAGGCCCGTGGTTTTCATCTGGCCAGGGAGGGTAGGAGTATGTCCTATGGCATTCTACACTATGGCAAGTTCATCTTTATTTCTGGGCAGTGGCCTGCACAGACCTTGGGTCCTGGGTACTTCAGTGATACAGAAGTGCATGCTGGGACTTGTAGTCTCCACAGGCAGAACCTGATCCACATCAAAGGTTAGAGGTAGTACAAACTGATCTATTTTATGGAAGCTCCTTTGGGCTTCTGGTAAACTGCCATTTTGGACCCCCATGTGAAAAAATGTGGGTGCCCTGCTTAAAAGGAGACCATCAGCTACTAAAGCCCTAAATACAAGCATGATAAAAAAAGAACAAGTTTTATACAATGTAGCACTGCAATTGTTCTCATGACATGAAAGAGTAAATGAATAATGGAAACAGGAAGGGTTTTGGCTTGGGTTTTTTGTTGTTTGGATTTAAAATATCCCCCATACTGTTTTATCCAAACCCGGAGGAATTTGCCAGTACATGTGAATTAGCAAATGAAACAAACCACTCTTTTTTCATTGCTCAGACCGACTAAAATGCATGAAGGCTGGAGTTTTTCAAATGGGCAGAGGCATTCAGTGTTCAACTCTCATTGAATTTCAGTGGGATTTGGATTGTAACTATGAAGAAGGCAAAAAGAACTTTGAAAAAGGTAAATATCATAAATGGTGAACAGTAAATTAGACTTTTTTTTTAAGTTAAATAATCAAAGTTCCTATCAGAAATGGAATGAGGGAGAACTGTTCTTTTTTTAAGAAGTGACGCAATATGAAAGTGGCCTTTTAAAATACTGCATGTGCCAGATGTAGCCTGTAATGTAGCTGGTATGGCCTTATGCAACAAAACTAGGCAAAAAGAAAAAGATCAGTACAATATCTCAAGAGCTGGCTTTAACTGATGGTTACATGTTTTGACACCATCCCGACTACAACAGTTGTAAAATAAACAGAAAAATAATGATGTAAAATATTAATATTTATGCTGCATGACATCAACCAATCTGGTCCCAATTAAAAATCATTTAAAGCATGATTATAGTTTGAAAAGTGACTGTGAAAATGGCACTGTGGCATTCCACGCTTGTGGCTCACTGACTTCCCAATCAAGTTTGCTTATTTTACAAGTGAGAAGATTTTTTTTTCTAACTGCCCAAATATCATAATGCCAGGATATAAATATGTGGCACACCCAGACCTTGATGCAGTTCTGTCCGACTCATAGCAAAAAAGATACATTAGAATTGGAAAATACAGCGAAAGGCAACAAAAATGATTAGGGGTACAGAACAGCTTGCACATGAAGAGAGATTAAAAAGACTTCGACTGTTCATCTTAGAAAAGAGATGATTTAAGGAGGGAGACAAAGGAGGTCGATAATATGATGAGTGGTGTGTAGAAAATGAATACGGAAATTTTATATACTCCTTCCCATAAAACAAGAACCAGAGGTCATCCAATGAAATTAGTAGGCTGCAGGTTTAAAACAAACGTAAGGGAGTCCTTCTTCGCACAACGCTGTCAACTTGTTGAACTCGTTGCCAGGGGATGTTGTAAAGGCCAAAAGTATAACTGGATTCAAAAAAGAATTGGCTAAGTTCACTGAGGATAGGTCCATCCATACCTATTAGCTGAGGTGGTCAGGAATGCAACTTCATGCTCTGGGTTGTCCCTAAATCTCTGACTGCCAGAAGCCGGGACTGGACAATAGGGGATGGAACACTCGATAAATGGGCCTGTTCTGTTCGGTCCCTCTGAAGCATCTGTCACCGGCCACAGTCGGAAGACAGGATACTGGGCTAAATGGACCATTGGTCTGGCCCAGTATGGTCACCCTTATGTTATTACGGCAGCCTTGTAAACTCACCTTGGGATTTGAGAACTGAGCGGTACTCTGCCTGGCTTGTGCAGCCTCACTCATTATTGCTACAAAAAATAATGCATCGGGTCCCCTAAAATCATGACATTGATTTAAGCTCTAAGATTTTTTAAAAAATAATAAATTTGGTGTTCTTTTGATGTGTCTTCTAATTCATTAATTTTTCGGGGTCACATTTTCAAGCTTTTCTCTGCAACTATGAGGGCTAGAAACGGACTTTTTAAAATGAAAGCTGAAATTCTCACCTAATCACACAGGACTTCAGAAACTGGGGATTTATGAAAACAAATACAGGGAGACTCAAAATAAAATGGCAAGAGGTAGCCACATTAGAAATGAACAATGCAATTATCAACTGTACTGATAACAATGCAGGAGCCAGAAAACTCTCAACATTCTCCCACAGCTGGGTGGGCTTGGGAGTGCTAACAGGAATAAAAGGTAGGAAAATCGTATCTTTCATCAAAAAAGTAAGCAGATTTTACCCTGAATTCTCAAAGGGTGCAGATCTGCTAAGGCAGAAAGGGCCTTTTCTTCAGTCACTTTTCTGATCACAACTGCACCTCACAATCCAAATGTGATTACAACAATGCTCTGCAGTCTTAGCTTAGTGGCTGAGATATAGACTAGAAGAGTGGCAGTGCAAGCGTCCCAACACCATGGGGCCAAAATGCCTCAACAGTGTTTCAAAAGTGACTAGAGATCTTGGGTGCCTCCATTTTTGGGTGCCTGATCTGAGACACTTAAAAGGCATAAGATGTTCTCAAAAGGGTGCTCAAGCACTTTAAGAACATAAGAACGGCCATACTGGGTCAGGCCAATGGGCCATCTAGCCCAGTATCCTGTCTTTCAACAGTGGCCAATGCCAGGTGCCCCAGAGGGAATGAACAGAACAGGGAATCATCAAGTGATCCATCCCCCATCACCAGCTTTCTGAAATTCAGGCTGCTTCAAGGTATATCAGGTTGTGCATTCCAAAATGGAGGCACCCAAAACTGCCAGTCACTTTTTAAAATCTTGGGCTTCTCCACTAAGAACTGGAGAGAGACTGAATAGCTACAAGGCCTTGATACCGCAAACTGATCCCAGTGGACTTAGTCTTTTAGGATCAGGCCCCCGATTGTATTCTGTCTTTTCCATCAATCCTGTCACCCATTAATTTGCTAAATGTGTGTGTATGCACATACACACTTCACTACATCCCAACCAGCATACTTGTTTTACCAACTGGAATACAGACCAGCACACACAACTACATTTCTAAACAGATTTTCTTTAATCCTTTTTTCCACCCCCTTGATCTTGGCCTCCCTTCATGTATGAAGCACTGGAGACAACTGGAGCCCTCTAGTCAGAAAGGAGTTGATTTTTTAAAAATGAATTGGCATGGATTCGAGCCTGCAATCTTCACTCTGGAAAATCTAAATTGACTCCAGAATGCCTGAGGAGAGACTGCTCAGAACTTTATTTAAAGACAGAAAAATAACTGTTCTTCCCTCTTTGGGGAAAAAAAAAAAAGACAATAAAACCCCCTATAATGCGAATACTTTATTATCAATGAGTGACTGGTATTAGCTTTTTGTCTGGTATTAATAATATTTCAAAAAACCATACATCAAAATTAGGGCTTTCTCCTATTTTTGCTGTATAATTTTTTTAAATCCGTATTGTAAGAATTATATAAGCCAAAGTGCATTTTCCTTTTTTTGTCCATATACACATTGCACCATACATAAATAATTACATTGTAAAAATGACTCCATAATTACAAGTATAATATATATTTTCATATAATATATAAAACTTTATATTAAATCTAGGTAGATGATATTTGGAATAGTCTGTGTTTCTCGCTCTCTCTCGCTCTCTTTTTTTTTTTCTCCTTTCTTTCGGCAGAGGCTGATTGTTATCTATTGTTGCTGAGTAATATCTCCAACCAACAAGGACATGACGTGATGAACTGTCTCGAATAACATGGCCCCCATCCTTTAGCAAAGCTTATCCGAACGCTGTTTGGGTCGTAGGGCCCATCTGCATAATCCAGATCCGTGGCGTGTTGTAAGAGGCAAGACTTCTCGTAATCAAATACCTTTATCGAATAGCCAGGCATCACTTTGCGTACTATTAAAGTCCTACAATTGGGAATGTCCAGTGTTGGGGAGTTGACAAAAATAGGGTGCTCACTGCGATTGTAGGCCCACACACCATCCGGTTCTTTGCTAAGTAAAATCCCATAGCCGATTTTACTTCGAGTCCTTCTAACAGTCTCACTCCTATTTTCCAGGTTTAGCTGTCCGAGGCAGAAGCCATTTCCTTGAGGTAGGTCATAAAATATACTGACAGACTGTTCATACACTGTGTAGAGGCGTCCCACACGAGTCCGATGTTCCCAGTAGGCAACATTACACCAGTGGCTCTGCTTAATGGCATCAGGCGACATACTGGCATCTGTGGGGGAAAAAAGCAAAGACACATTCAAGGTTGCTGATATAGCATTGACCTATTTCAAGCCACACACGAATAAACAACCCATTTAATAATTACTATCGCTTGAAAATGACACAAGGAAAGAAACCCCTATCTAAGTCAATCCCACAGCAGACCCTCTGTGCCTACATCAGGGCCATCCAAACGGTCTAAGCTGTGGGCCATTCCAGCGACTTGTCAGGATCCCGCAGATCGAACATATTACACTTTAACGTTTGTATTGTGATAGCACCTAAAGGCCACAAGCAAACTTATTGTGATAGGTGCTATACAGACATGTAAACAACAGGCCCTGCCCCCAAAGAATTTACAGTCCAAAAGACAAGACCTAGCAGGAGAATGATACAAACCAAGAAGGCCAGACTGGGTGGTGGGTCGGGAGAAACAAAATAAAAATGTATCAGGACGGTGCAAACTCTTAGCTGGTTAGTAGCACTGATTACAACTTAGCGGGCTGATCCTGCAACACGGAATCAGGTGAGTCATATTAACTCACATGATTAGTGACATTAACAGCCCCTTAAATTTTTTGGAGGAAGGGGAAACCTAGCCGACAGTAAAGATCTTCCTCTTTAACACATGGGTAGGGGTCAAGGAAACCAAAAGTCTCGGCATGCAGTGCTCTGTCTTGGGACACCGGAGCCTGGGATCTATAGCCTCCATGGTTTGCTTTTCAATGTTAAAGGTGAAGATGGTGACTCAAGTGCACGGTTTCAGACTTTAGTATCACACATATCTGCTGGCCAACTGCACTTTTCCTCAAGTACCAACAGAACCACAGCAAGTTCCTTCATGTTACCCCTGATGTCAGAGGAGGGGGGAAGCATTTTATCAGAATACCAGGGAATAAACTCCCATATTAACTTAAACATTAATATTCCCCTTTGACAATCTTGGAGACTAAAGGACACAAAATATCTGTGAAATTTCTTCCAACTCACTTTTGAAAACAGAAGTTACTTCAGCCAGGCCTTCACTTTCATAGTCCACTGAACATATAAACCAATGTACCTTGGTTTTTAAAGGCAAACTCATATTGACATGTAATGCATGGATATACCCATGAAATGTTATCACCTGTCAAGGTAAAGGATTTGAATGCAAGTATATTCTGGAAGATTTCTCCTAGCTAACAATCTTTGACAAAGGCTCTGGTATCACTAGTGAGAACAAGAAATGTGAGGCACCCTTTCATGCCAAGGGCATAATATTTTCCATAAAACTATACAAATATTTGTATATAACATTGAATTACTCATCTTCCTGACCAACAGGAAGGCCTCTTCCTTCTCTGAGCCATGTTGAATGAAGAATGGAGGTATTGGGACAGCTGGAGGCGCCTTTAAAGTTCATGCTTATCACTATTTACAGTGCCTCTAGAAACTGTACAGGAATTCACATCTCTAAAAGGGGCCCTAAAAGGTGAAACAGGCTCTTTCCAAACACGTAATCCTGATGCTTACAGGCTATTTTCCAAAAATCCACTCTGTGATTTCAAGGATGACCGTATAATAAACAGAGATTCTTCATCCATATTCTCCATTCTATTTGAGTCAGCTGCATTTCAATTCACTTTAGCTTAGATCTTCCAGCTACAACCGATATACAGCGTACGTGCTCCCCGTCAGAGTTCTCTCGGCATTCAAAATACTAATGAAGTGCACAGATTAAACCCCTCAGAGGAGTGAGCGATGCATACTTTCCTTCACCTATACAAAGCTCTTTTTTTATGGAGGTTAACTCTGGAGTAAGATTTTTTCTGCTTCAGATTTGTTTAGTCCTAAATGGTTTACTTTGTTGGCAAAACTATGTTTAGCTACAAGTGCCATGCTTAAATAAATAAGCAAACAAAAAATTAAAGAAAACAATTACTTCATTTGTTAGGGGACTGGTCTTTTCATAACCAATCTAAGTTGGCCACTTCTGTATAAAATACGCCTAACATTCTTGTTCTGGGCAAGGGTCCCAGAGCTATAAACCCGGCAAGCAGCTCTGCTTTGAGTTGGCCTTGTTCTATACCCTGCATTAAGCTCCCTGACAATATATCACAAGACCGTGGCCTGTTGACCTCTCTGCCTTCATGCCATCAAGTCTGATTAACTCACACACAGGGTGATGCCATTATTTTGCTTCAGAGACTCTATTAAGGCACTGGATTTAAAGCACAGGCCTACAGCCCCATTTCTTTTCATTCTCAAATTACACTGGAGAGGAATGGGCTTTCCTTCCCATTAACAGTCTTTGAATTAAGCTGCTTTGTTAGAGTTTAACTTGAGTTGTAACTATACAACTTTAATGGGGGGGAAGCGGGAAGGAGGAGAAAAATGGTGGGTAATTGGGCTTTTCCACCTCTAAACATAGAGCAGCCTGGCAAAAATCTGGCTGCAAGCACTGACTGCTGCAAGACAAGGACGGGAAATGACCCTTTATGTGGACGCTTGTGAGCTGTCACACACCCCAACCTCAACAGAAGTATGAGAACGTCTCTCTCCATCCCCCATACATCTGTATATAGAATCTCCCAGACCCAACACACTCACGCATCCATGTGAATGCCTGCCAGGCAGAAGCTCCAGCCCTGTTTCTACAGAGTCCCCACCCGGAGGTTTGAAGGCATTTTCATTGTGGGGAACGAGACCTGCTAGATGATTCCCTGTTGCTTAAAGTGGCTTACACAAAGGAGCGAGCCAGTACTCAGCAACTACCAAAAATTCAGGGCAACATCCTGTCCCCATTGAAGTAAAGGGCAAAACTACTGTTGACTTCAATGTGGCATGGAGTTCACCCTCAGAATCCTCCAGCTTTTGAAACCTGTTTTCCAGCTTCCTCCATAAAAGGCTAGGCAGGGCTAAAAGCATCTTTTGGCTCCATGACTGCTCTGGTTGTAAACAGGATTTCTCAGAAGCTGCACCCTCAGTAGCTCTAACACGTACACAAAAAAATTAGTCCGAGTGCCTTTGATAAGCAAGCTACTAAAATTTTGGATGAAAAACAAGGTAGGATCCTGGGGCTGAATTTACTCCTATATTACACAGGCGATGTACTTCAGACAAGATTCTTCTTCCCAGGATCTTAGAAACAGAAGATGCATAAGGCCTATTAGTTAATCCAGCTCCCATGACTGCTCTCAACAGTACGTTTTCTACTCCAGTTTGTACAGCCCCTAGCAATGGGCTTCCCTCCCACCCCCACCCCAGGGAGATCACTACACAGTCTAATAGATCTGTCAGGAAGTTTTCCCTAATATTCAGCCTTAATTTCTCCCTTCTTACTCCAAGTGATATTCCTTGTACCACCCTAAATACTTTCTCTTTATCTCGTTACCACCAGCACTACCCTGTGAATCATTTCTGTGACCTGGTCTGTATCCCTACCAATTTCAGTTAGGGGTGTGATTCTCTACTCAAGTAGTTAAATTGGCACATCCCGCAATGTGGACATAGTTATACTAGTATGAAGGTGCCTTCTACCAATACAGTATATTTCCCTTCCCTTGCATCCACACTAGGTGGGTTGGGCTACTTTAACTATACTGTTAAAGCCTTACAGTTTGTGTGTGCAGACAAGCCCTTTGCCAATTTATACAGATGTAGCTCTTTTAGTCTTTTCCTAACGGCCTTTGTTTTGAAGATTTATTTGATTCTATCAGCGAGACTTGGTGAATCTGCAAGGAAACAGAAGTCCCCAGCTCCACTGTGTACTACGGCCTGGCCAACAAAGGGAAAATAGAAAGGTTAACTCAAAAACCACTGTTGGTTATGTCTTACTCACAAGTTCATACTGCAGGAGAACTCTGGCTTCCCTGGGAGTGAGGGTGGGGATGGAGTTACATTTAGGCCAAGTGGGATGGTTGAGCAGTAAACACACACTGGATTCACTGCAGCTTCCCCTTTTCTCCATCCCAACGCCCATCCAGTAACACTCTGAATCTTTAAACCAGCGATGGGGGAAAAGGGGAGGGACAGGAGGGAAATACCGCCAATGGAAAGTTAATTTTGTTGGTATAGGGTATTATATATACAGAAAATAAGGTATTTGTGAGTTTAGCAATAAATACACCCATTTCGCACTAACACGTCTCCATTCCTGAGCTACCTTTGATATTTAGCTTCTGCACTCAGGAGCCCAAATTCCACCAAAATCTTTTTTTGTAACAAATGGCATACCAAATCCAGCTCTGTTACACCAATGTACACAAGTCACAGTAGCTTTCCTGAAGTCAACGGAGCTGTTCTGCTGTTACTGATTGGGCAAGTCACTTCTGGGCCGATTCATAAGGGTATTTCTATAGATAGGTGCCGAAATACCTTTAAAAATCTGACCCTTTGTGCCTCTAGCCCCTTGTGAAATGGGGATGTTAATATTTACATGGGGTTCTGAGCAGGAGTTCACGAATATTTGCATGGCACTGGGTTACTATGACGACGGACCCCTTAGAAATGCCAATAAGTAAAATGAATGAGAGCATGTGCTAGTACTGATTCAGTTTTCATTTTTTTAGATCCATAATTAGCACCAGGGGAGGTCAGGCTAGAAGTTAATGCAAGCCGCCGTTCCTTGCAGGCTGGCCCATTCCTTGTTGAAGCAATTAAAAGGGAAACGAGTATTAAAAGCGCTCTCCTGTTTGTGCTGGAAATACCTTTTGTGCTTCCTGTTTGGAACGTCCACTGTCCAGCCTGAGAAAATGAGCGCCTAGGCTGAAGAAGGGCCTTTCTGAACGGTGCTTGATCTTCGGCACAATATACAATGCTTCTGAATACGTACTGTGGATTACGATGCCTTGAATTGTGTTCAAGGTAGGTGTGAATTAGGTCCCTAATAACGAATGTAAGAAGCACAGAATAGCACCGCTCTGAAAACAGCACCCAAGCACATTGAGTCTTCCTTTGTGTACTGCTTGACACAAGAGACTTACAACCAACATTGAATTTCTATCTTACATATTTTTATGGACCCTATTACTAAGATATCTGAGCACCTCCCAATCTTTAATGTATTTAGCCTCACAATACAAGCTGGGGAAATACTATTACCTTCCTTTCTTATAGCTGGGTGCTAGGCTGCAGAGAGGCTAAGCTCCCTGCCCAAACTCAGCCAGGAAATCTGTGGTAGAAGCTTAAACTCAGATCTCCCCATTCGTAAGCTACTCCTTAACCTCCCTTGTCAGTCTTTCAAAAGCCACTTAATTCAGACAGGAATTTAGCAGCAATCTGATGGAAAATTTAGTCCAACTTTATGGCACCTCTACTTTAAAAACAAGTACATCACCTATCATTATGAAAAGGTTTTGATCCAGCAGTGGAACGAGCAGAATTACAGTCACAATGAAAATGACAATATAAGTTTAAGCGACTGCTTATCGATCTTTTTTCTTTTCACAATAAGAATCACTGTCAAAAGACAAACAGCTGCATGATGGAATAACTAGAGAGGATAATGTTGGGGCTGCGGTTTTCAAAATGGCATCAGGGTGTTCGGTGCCCAAATCCCACAGAAACTTACTGGGAGCTTAAGTAGGTGCCTTTGAAAATCTCAGCCTGAATCCAGAAAATCAGCAAGTTACATAGGCTGGACTGAGAAAATGGGAATCTTTTGTTCTCACATTGAAGTCATACCCACGTTTTTCTTCTAGACATCACAGATGACGTCTTTAAAACTCAAGTATCAGGGGGTAGCCGTGTTAGTCTGTATCTACAAAAACAACAAAGAGTCTGGTGGCACCTTAAAGACTAACAGATTTATTTGGGCATAAGCTATCCGAAGAAGTGAGGTTTTTACTCACGAAAGCTTATGCCCAAATAAATCTGTTAGTCTTTAAGGTGCCACCAGACTCTTTGTTGTCTTTAAAACTGTATCCCCTACCTTTCTTCACATGCACACACCCAGCAATAAGAGAGAGGTTTATTCAGCTCTTGACTAGCTCACAGCCAGTCACAAGGTTAGCCTTCCACCATCTCATAAACCCCAAACGGCATATCCCATCTTACACTACAATTTTAAGTCCAACGTCAGATATTAATAGGCCCAGCTATAGAAGATCTGCCACTTGCCTTCTGATACACGGAGCGTTAGCATGGAGAGGCTGTGTCAAACTGAATACAATTAATTGTCAAACCTTTGGGCGGAAGTTAAAGTTCCTGTTCAACTAAGAAAATTATTCTAGGGAAGTAACATCCAGCACAATCACATAACTTAGCCCTTTGGCTCGACACATTGCACTGACCTACATAAACAAAAGCACCCTTACAACCTGTTTGCTTTGGGCTCCAAAGCAAAAAATGAATCCCAACTCCAGCAAATTTCCCTTCCATCTTCCTACAGGGCTGCAAACAGCTCAGTGAGTCACTATATCATAAAGAGCCATTCCAAGTTCTCCAGACGGTTCACAGCACAATGAATTTGTAAACACTGAAGATTTTTTTTTTCTTTAACCCTTTGACCAAAAGCCTTTATCTCCTTTACCATCTCGAAAGAACCTACAGCCCATGGCTTACGGGGGAGTTAAATGATCAGCATGCTTACTCTGGAAGAGTAATGACTTCATCCACAGTTCCATGATGAACATATATCCAAGCACATCAATAAACACTGTCAACTGGACTCTGCTCTTCCCAAAACATGTCATGATCACTTGCCAGGCACTAGTCACGGGAACATGCAGTTTTAGGAGAGTGAGTAAGGGAAGAATAGTCAAAGTTAATTTTGACTCATAAAAAGACCAGTTTAGATCCAAATACGACATAGCAAGTTCTTCAACTTCACAAATCTCTAGAAATCACAAATCTTCAGAATGAAGAACAGTAAATTTTAAGACTTCAGGAACTGGTTAAAAAGAAGTTTCTGAACCTCTTCGCAGTATTTCTGCAGTATTTGCAAAAATGCATTAATACAGTCAGTGATATTAACATAAATCTGTACGGACTGAAGTCTCATCCAATCAAGGATTTCCAAAACACTATCAGCCCAATCAAATTCTGTCCTCAGTTTTGTCTGTACAACCCACTGAATTCAAGGAGTTTGGAATGAGTATAACCAACCTGACCTTATATTGCAATTTCCCCCTGTCTATTACCATCCAGTGAGAATAAGATTTTGTTCCAGGTCTGCATGCCCATTTTCTTCTTTATAAAATACTAAAACAAAGAGTTATATATTTCTATTGAAATGCTTAAACTTTATGAGGAGAGCAGAGGATGACTAACAGACAGAACTATAGTAGAAAGAACAGAAAGCAGGTATTGAGCAGATGAATTTCATTTGTAATTAAATCTTCCATGGTGTACAGTGTAAACAAACATAATTTGCTGTGCAGAAAAATTGTATCTTTTTGCTAGCTTTCTAGATCATCTTTCCCCTAGAATATCATGTATCTGAGATGCCCAACGTACCTGATCCCCTCCCCACACCAACTGTTAAGTTTTGTTGTCCCACATTGTCTTAGTCATACCAATAGTCTGAGCTACAGTAAAGTTTGTGGCTTTTCATCTGTAAGGTCTGGAGCCTGGTAGCAATTACAGAGTTCTGCATCTGTTTAACCTCAGAACCTTTGCAAAGCCCTGTTTGCCCATTAGGTAAGTAGTTTTTGTTATTATATTTTTCAGAAATTACCACTTAACCCTAAATTTCCCTACAAACTAAAGAGAGGATAACTTCAAAATTTGATTTTGCACTGAGTTAAAAGTAAAATTCTTTAGAACAGCCAGCATTAGACATTTTTCATAGGTGTTTTCCATTCTTTACTGCAAATCGCTCTGCCTTCTGTCCAATAAAACCAACAATGAAGGAATGCAGCATACGCTCTACATCCATTTCCAGCTCTAATAGCAGGCTGTTAGTGTCCCCGATAGTATGCATACTTTCCAAGAATATGCAATAATTTGATAGGAATTCCTCTTCCCTGTCTGGAGTAGAGTAAACAAAGGACTTTTTTTCAACTAGGATGTTCCTAATCAATCATTACATCACCATTGATGAAGGCAGATGAGATGCCTTTATTAAAAGAACTTCCAGACAAGACTTGAGAATCAATTACCCCCATACGGGTGTGTACACACACATCCATCCACACACCCACTCAACATCTCTAATCCAAAACAACCAGCCAACACACTTCATCTCTTTTTCCCTCATTTCAGTTCCTTTCAAGGATATCCAAAAAAGGAGGGAGGTAAGCAATGAAAAAGTATGTGAAACATCTCCTATGTTTAGAGCAGAGACGGATGTTAGTTTTAGTTAACCGTGTTTGGACGGCCAAGGCAGCTAAAAGTCTCCCCTGCAATCCCACTTTTCTTTGGGGGTGAGTGGCCTAATAATGGCTTTTAAAAGCCATGCAATAGCTGAAAAGGGAACTCATCTAGGGCCCAAAAGGCAAATAAAACACACTGAAAAGAGACAGTTAAAAGGTTCAAATGAAAAGGCTGTGCCTCCGGAAAGCTTTCTAAAGGGTCTCTTTATGTGCCCCGCACGCAGCCTCACTTTCTGCAGTCTCCCCAGCTAAACAAAGTGGCTGCCTGTGCAGAGGTGGATTGGTTTTCATTCTTTTATCTCTCAGCGTATTCAAACAAATCCTGAAAAGATGAACTCATCTGGCAACCCTGACATAAAGCAAGCACTTTAGCCAGCCTCTATTACAAGAGAGCCTGCTCTGTGTCTTATCCACTGCCAAGTATTAGTTTCGCCTCCAGCCATTAGGCTCTACCACTCACCAGACAGCAGGGGCAATGGACAGAAAGTCATATCCCTGCAATTTAAATAAATAGCCGATTTCCCCCCCCCTCTTTTGCATGCTGCCCTTTCTGTGCTGACAACAAGATCAGGAGGGATTTTTGGACAGAGCCATGCTTGTTCAAAAAGAGAAGTATGTTAGCCCTATACTGCCTTCCTCAATGGTGGTACACGCCACATTTTTAACAACTATCATTGTAGGCAGCTACAACTTCTGACAGCCACATTTCGGCTGGCGTCAGAGCTCTCTGCCATCAAAGCCGGCTTTATCGATCAGATGTATACACTGGAACTCTGGCTCTTGTTTACTTGTGGTCTTGTTCCTTCGCGTCACCATTTCCCCTGGTGAAGCTGTACCTCCCAGCAGACACATCCAAAAGGAAATTCTCTCTCTCTCTGTGGGGTCTCAAGGTAAAGAAAACACAACTTGAGGTTCTGACGGTTTGTGAGCTGACAGCACTTTAAATGTAAGTAAAGTTCAAAGCACTTCACTAATAAAATGCTTCTTGTAAACAAAATGCTAACCAAAAATGTCCTTGCTGGCTGTTCCATGCTACCTTTTAAAAGCATGACGGAATTGTCCATCAAATTTTACAAAATTTTTCCAGAAAACACAAAAATCACTAGGTATTATACAACACACACAATTAAAATATCTCTGCCTCACACTTTAATGTTTGCATTTAGGCCCCAATTTAGCAGTGTTTAACTATAGGCATATACTTTAAGCCAGGGATCGGCAACCTTTGGCAAGCGGTCCACCAGGAAAACCCGCTGGCGGGCCGGGCTGG
Source organism: Trachemys scripta elegans (assembly GCF_013100865.1). Classification (NCBI taxonomy): domain Eukaryota; kingdom Metazoa; phylum Chordata; order Testudines; family Emydidae; genus Trachemys; species Trachemys scripta. The sequence continues at coordinate 80,690,849 of NC_048307.1, read as the reverse complement.
TTTGTTTACCTGTAGCATCTGCTGGTTCGGCTGATTGCAGCTCCCACTGGCCGCGGTTCGCTGCTCCAGGCCAATGGGGGCTGCGGGAAGCAGCGCGGGCCGAGGGACATACTGGCCGCCCTTCCCACGGCCACCGGGAGCTGCGATTGGCCGAACCTGCAGACGCTGCAGGTAAACAAACCGGCCTGCCAGCGGCTTTCCCTGGCGGGCCGCGGGCCAAAGGTTGCCAATCCCTGCTTTAAGCCATCCCTAGTCAATAAAGCATGTGCTTAAGACCCAAGGTGTTCTGTGCAGCAACATCTTTTCTCCATGGAGAAGCTTGCAGGAGGCATTCCATTCTACTTTTACCCTTCTTTAGACTATATCTATATCTATATCTATATCTATATCTATATATATAGACTATATAGATATAGTCTAAAGAAGGGTAAGATTTTTTATATATATATATATATATATATAAAAAATCTTCCTTTTATTTTCAGTAATATCTTACCTTTTGTTTCAAAATAAACACTACATATTATAAGAAAGCATAGAACTGAGATAATTTTAGAAAAAATGTTGTCTGTGAATAATTTCCTAAGCAAGATCCAGCTAGAAAGTGCAGCAAAAAGAAAATGTTCATATTCCAAAAAAATCTTGTTACAGACCACGCGGGAGCCATCAGCGGAAATGAACCCTGTTAATGTTCTTTGAAACAAGTTCCAGGGTAGTGAAGAGGTTAAAACTTTCCACAGCAGAAATGGAATTTTTATGGCCCTACAAAATACAATTAATTGTCAATCTGCCCCAGCAATGCTCACAATCGTTTTTGTTAAGCCAATATACTTAACATACTTCAGCCTTACAAGTTTCAGCTGGAATGGATCACTAAAAAAGGAACAAAAAACAAAACAAAATAAAACTCCAACCACTACACTACATTAAGCTCCAACATAAAGAAACTTGTGTAGATTTTCTGCCTGTGGAGAAATTACTTATGTGATCATGTATACGGAATAGAACATGATAATCCCAAATGCTCTCATTTTCCACTGTTTTCTTACAAGCATTTATATCTGCTTTTCTGAGGTGCAGAGATATTGATTTATGACAGATGGCAGCATTTTTCAGTTAAAATGTCACTACTAAAATTGCTTATTTCAGGAGGCCAATTTTTTGAGATATCTTCAGGGCCACTGGTTCCTGTTCTATCCGTTCTCAAGAACCGTAACTGACATTTTTCGTTCAGTTCTAAGATTTAGGAAAATAAGCCACTAATCCTAGGGAAGGCAGATGCTCTGCAAAATGTGAGTTATCCCCTCACAGGAGAGCTCTGGAGCTCTTTCAGAGTCCAACATTTTGTCATTTTGTGGAGGAACTGAAAAACAAAAAGTTCCCCTCAATAAGCGCAATTTCTTTCACTGATTCTCTTCAATGTGGCACCAAAGTAAGTGTCTTTAAGGCCAGAAGACAGCATAAAACAGCCCAGTGTTAGGATTCAGTTCTTAGTGTTTATCCCTTCTGCAGAAAAATCCAATGTAGGACAGAAAAAATGTGAGATGTGAGAGTCCCCCTTGTTTGTTCGACAACAAGGGAGCTCATTGGCCATCCACCGTGTCCAGGCATTACGTGGTTCCTCTCAGGAAATTGATAGCCACAGCAACAAATAGCGGCAGCCACGCTGTTGGTTTGAGGAAGGTGGAGACAAAGAGCGAGGACTGTGATTTTTCTAAGGGGCCATAGGAAATACGCTCCCAGCTCCTGCTGATTTTCCATGGGAACTGGGCCTCCCAGGTATTTGGGCACCTCACTCCCCTGGTGCCTAAATACTTTGGATGATCTGGGCCTGGGGTGTGTAACTCCCCCAGGACCCTGGAAAGTCCCAGCCTGGACCAAGACCAATAACACACCATCTCATGAAAGCCTCTGAGAAACTGTCACAGAGTCCAGGCTTTCCATCATGAATTGACCTGTTTATTTGAATGAGTGATTTTGCAGCCAAAGATTCCAATACAATTACAAACCCTGCAAGCCATGCAGTCATCTTATTTCTTTAAATAACTTCCCAATCAATAAAGGTCAGGTTCTATCACACTTAGCTGTGCTGAGTCGTATTTTACTCGATCGCAGGACTTTTGGCCTCCTTGAAGATAATTTAAAATACAACTTAGCTAAGACCCTGATTCTACAGTAAGCAACATGCAGGAGAGCAAGGGACCAACAGCAATACCCACCATTAGCATACCAACAACTTTTCTGCATAAAAGAAACCAGTCCACAAAACCATCAGCTCCTGAAAAACCTTCACACTCCTCAAATACATATGTTCCTATTGAGTTCTGGTCTGAAAACTCCAATTTAAATGACACACTCAAGTTGGATTTTATGTATTTATTTATTTATTTAAACTGACTAATTTCAAGAAACTGGTTTCTGATACATCATTCCTTTGCCTTTTAAATAGTGTGTCCTGAATATTATACTTAAATATCATATAAAGTTTTTTTCTGCTTCCCTGTTGATATTTATGAGGGTCTCTTTGGCAAGAGAGAAACTAGCTATACAGGAGAAACAATGAAAAAGCAAACAAATTGAAAACAACATATTTATTTTTAGACTCGTAGACTTTAAGGCCAGAAGGGACCATCATGATCATCTAGTTCAGTGGTTTTCAATCTTTTTTCAATTGTGGACCCCTAAAAGTTTTGAATGGAGATGCTGACCCCTTTGGAAATCTTAAACATAGTCTGCGGACCCTCAAAGGTCCGTGGACCACAGGTTGAAAACCACTGATCTAGTCTGACCTGCTGCACAGCGCAGGCCACAGAATCTCGCCCACCCACTCCTGTAATAGACCCCTAACCTCTGGCTGGTGATTTTTTTCAAGGTAACTTAGGCCCTTTAATCTCCATTTCTCATGGTTCAAAGTTTCATAGGCACATCCATGACATTGGAGCACATCTGTGTGTTATACTGTACATGTAACTGCTCTGTACATGGCATGTAAAGTTAACACAGTCATATAAACAAGTCATAAAAAGGAACCCAAAATATAACCACCTACATTTGCTGCCAATTATGAAAGCAGCAGAGCTGTCATCTTGCTGGGGTAATCAGCCCTGACCCAAACAGATAAGAATCTTCTACAGTCCAGGAGGAGGGGAGAGAAATCAGATGGAAAATGGGAAGTGGGGGTTGAAGAGGAGGAGAAAAAGGTTACAGAAATCAACTTGCCAAGAAATCTGGGGGGCTACCAGAGACTTCTGGGCTCATTCTGGCAAGATTTAGCTTATTTCTCTGCTTTTTTTCTCGTGCCCTTCAGCTTTGTTCTCAGGACACAACAGGCTACATGGAGAAATCACCCAATGCACACAGCACCCTCTGGAGGTAGGGAGCAGGGGAGTGTGAAGTGGCACCAAAATCTCTTAAAAAACCCCTCTGCCAAAGTTTCAAATCTTGGGAACTGTGACTCTCAGATCCTAAAAGTGTTCCTGCAGTCCTTTACCAGAAACATAAGACAGAAAACACTTGCGGATCTGGGAGAACTCATATAATAAATCATTCATCTGTATGTTTCCCTTTTAGCCACAGCAAAGTCAAACTCTTCCTTCCCCCCACTGTTAACCATCCTTTGTTTGCTTTATCTCTCCGCTGCTTGGGGTGGCACAGAGCCAACTCTTGTTGTTAATTAATCTAGGGGACGCATGCTGAATTCCTGGCCACCCTAACCACTTCCTACTTTGGCTGGGATGGTGGGCTGAAATTCAGCCTGCCAAATCCTTTTAGTTACATTAGGCTCCTTGCAATATCTCAACCGTATCTTGTGACCACAGGTTGCGAGAAAGAACATTTAGACTCAAACATTAAAAGAAAAAGAAAAAACCCAACCACCCTTCTGACACACAACAATGTACTAACCATCTAATGCAGTTCCCACAGTTGAGGTGAGATTTCCATTGGGTTAACTCTGCTCCCACTGAAACCAATAGAAGTTTTGCCACTGACTTCAATGGAAGCACAGTTAGATCAATGCAGAGTTTATTGAAAAATCCCAACTTTAATGCTGAGAGAAAAAAAACTAATCCTTGACAGATGGGGAGATAAAACTGATCAACGAGCAGAGATGGGGATGTTTCCCCAAACCAGCGGACCTTGAAAACAATATAATAATAATTTGTGCCTGTAAAGCACCTTCATCTGAGAGCTTCAAAGCATTTTACAAACACTGACTAATTATTAGGTCCACTTTTAATAGTAACAGAAATAATGCTCCTTTGCACTTCCATTTCAGGCCTAGCTCTCAAGGCACTTTACAAAGGTTCATGAATTAAGACTCAGCTCCCCTGTAAGAAAACTATCTTACAGATGGAGAAACCAAAGCAGAGAAGTCAAATGATTTACCCAACTCCATACAATGAATTAATGGCAGAGCCATGAATAGAATGCAGAATTCCCGATTCCCAGACCGCTGCTCTAACCACTGGACGATCTTCTTACAAGAGGATAACCTGAAGCACAGAGATTTGGGGCTGTTAAAACACCATTCTTGCATGCTTCACACTAACAAACCATGAACGCTGCTCTTCCAGCCAGCGCAGACTAGAAACGGACACTTTACAAAGGTTTTCTATATGGACCTAGCCTACCAACACAGTTTTTGTAAGACTGTCGTGCCGGGCAGCTGTAAAGGCATATCTACAAATGTTCAAATCTTCACACCTCCAGCTGCTGCACACCACCAATGACGTTCCACTGGCGATAAAGCAGCCGTGGGAACACTAATGTCCATCCAGTACTGATATCATTATGATTGTAATATTATGTATTAATCATATTGCAGTAATCCGAAGAAGCCCCAGTTGATACCACATCATCTGACCATGGTCAAGTTAAAAGTATGTTAAGCAGTGTTCGAACTCCTGACTCACATTCCCTCTAATGTGATGCTGCCTCCAGGCTGAGGATAGGAAAACCTGTGGCAGACTTTTAGGGTTTTAGGATAATAACTAAGCATTTTAGAACAGCAAAGGAAACTGTGCCCAGAAAATGTTGCAAGTGCCATGCTAGCTAAGTAAGTGAATCACTAGCTATTCATGCCATTTTGGCCATTGTAATCCTCAACATTACTAAGACACTTGTAATTGTCAAAGTGAAAATATCTGTGCACATTTGCTTCCATTCCCCAGTCACAAAAGTTTCTGCACACTGAGGGAGTCGGAGCTCCTGCCAAGCTTGGTGCCTATGAACAGACTCAGCCGTAAAATCACACACGGTAAGAAGGAGCTGTGAGACTCCCAGTCAAATGGCAGTTCAAACAACTAGACTCATTTCTAGGTTGTCCACATTTTCAAAAGTGACAAGTGATTTGGGTGCCTCAGTTTTTGGGACATCTTAACAGAATCTGATTTTCCGAAGGCATACACTCAACATCTTCTGAAAATCAGGCTCTTTAAGGTGTCTCCAGCTGGATATCTGAAAGCTGAGATCCCACAGTGCTTAGTTTTGAAAATTCAGGCCTAAAAGCTTTTGAACAACAGCAGATACAAAGTAGGCTGTGAGTGAAATAGCTTCTGAATGCTTTCCTATAAACCAGAAAACTAGTAATGAGGCTTCTTTAAAAAGAAAAACCAAACCACTGATTAGATACAGATATGATTTCATGGATATCCTTTTTTTTTTTTTTTTTTAATTAAAGGAGCTCACAATTAACTCCCAAACTGAATTGTTTCCTACTTAGAGAAAAATGCATTCAGTCTCATTCTGATCTCGGACTTCATGTTGACACTGAAGTGGTTTTCACAGGGTTTTTTGTTGTTGTTGTTGTTTTTTGCTGTGGGAGACAGCTGAAACTCTGATAGAACTGAGACCACGTTGATCATCATGGACTGAGGACGGTAGGATTTGGCTCATGGCTGCAAGCAGCAGACTGGAGAGAAAACTGGGGTTCTGGAGACAGGCATCTGTGGGCTGTATGCCAATACAACTGAAAATACCACTGACTATGAAAGCTCTAAGGAAACGGTATCGTGGACCCGGAGAACAAGCTCAAGCCATGGAATGTCAGGTTGGTGGGGCTCCTAGAGGGCGAGGAAGCAGGAGCCCATCCAGTGTTTTTCTCCAACTGGGCTGTGAAATGACTGAGGTTGAATAATTTTGCTTCCTCTCTACAACCCCGTTGCCACAGTCCTGCTCCTGAGTCAGGTGACCCTGTGACACCCCACGTGGCTCTTGAGGAATGTGCAAGCCTTGGCTCGAGGAATAATGTTTTGAGTTGAGCAGCACGTGGAACTGAGCCCAGCTTTCAAGGGCTGGCAAGCATTCCTTTATCGCTCCCACCTTTCATGGCCCAAAGGATGGGGTGGCATCACCGTCAAACCCAGGGTAAAAGCAACAATCCCTGCTCGGGTACATCTACACCAGGGGTCGGCAACCTTTCAGAAGTGGTGTGCCGAGTCTTCATTTCTTCATTTTAATTGAAGGTTTCGCGTGCCAGTCATACATTTTAACGTTTTTAGAAGGTCCCTTTCTATAAGTCTATAATATATAATTAAACTATTGTTGTATGTATAGTAAATAAGGTTTTTAAAATGTTTAAGAAGCTTCATTTAAAATTAAATTAAAATGCAGAGCCCGCTGGACCGGTGGCCAGGACCCGGACAGTGAGTGTTACTGAAAATCAGCTCACGTGTCGCCTTCGGCACGCGTGCCATAGGTTGCCTACCCGTGATCTACACTAAGATAAAAGGGGTAGGTCACATTTAATACCTTAATGCAGTACGGACAAGTTGTAATTTAACATGTGTTCATGGGGCAAGTGGACCCTTAAACCCAGGTCTGGATGGGATGGCTGAGCTGGGACTTTTCTCTTTCTCCCTTGGATGATTTGGCATTTTGGGACAAGAAAGGAAGTAAACGTGCCCAGAAAAGTGTGAAGGACATTACCTTCAGAGGGGGCTCTGCAGCACGGACAGTTCAGTGCCTGTTTCAAGTGGAGTGCAAGTTTTATCGCCCCACACACCCCACAATTGGGTTCTATGGGGTCCCCTTTTACTTCCTTCCCACCACGCTAATGCTCAGTACCCCACACAGGCTCCACATCACAGTGCACCTCCCTCTGCCCAAGGAGGTCTGGATGCTTTTGCAAGTGACTCCCAGCCCTTGGCCACCTGAACCAGCCCCTCGCCCCATATCCAAACAGCCAGGCTTTTTTCAATGCCCACACTTACATGAGAGCAACACACGACATGGTTGCAACATGAAATTAAGATTCCAGCTTTGTTCCTATTGGGCCAGCGCCCAGTGGGGTCCTGCCCCAGGTAACACTCCCACTGAGGTCTTGAGAAAGCACTGCAGGATTTGGTCTGTGGCTCAACTGATGTGATTTTGTATAATCTAGTCGGGGGTTTTGCTGATTTGCTTTGGGAGGAGAGGGGAGTTAGGGTCAGTGTGACTTGGACACCTAATTGTCCTTTGTACCTCTGCAAATTTTTGCCCTCTGTGTATGAAGCCAGAGAGCATAATACATAGATATAATTGTATCGTGTATGGGTTCTACCCCTCTTTTCCTTCGGAGAGAGGCTGACTGAAAATGGGACGAGGTCTGTGTGTTGCAAGGGTGATTCTGGGGAAGTGGCTCTTTGTGGGCGGTAGCTAACTCTGCCCTGTGGGACAGGACTGGAGTAATGGTGGGGATTAAGGCTAGAGCACATCAGTAGCACTTTTAAACTACCCAGATCTGGATGGAGAATGTGAGAAAGATTCCTGCTCTTCCCCCGGGTCTGCCAGTGTTCTCACTCCCCCGAACACACACACACACCCCGCTGCACATCTACACACACACACTGGTACATTTTTCTGATCACTAGCTTGTTTATATATGTGTAGACATTTCAATAACTATTCCAGCCCTTGCTTACAGTTAGCAGCTCCTCTGCTCCGCCTACCCCACTGAGAATTAATCCTGGCCCAAATACTTGGGCTCTTACTCCCGCTTAAGTCAATGGGTAAACAGTGAATTAAGGGCCACAGGATTTCGGCTCTATATCAGTATTTATTTTTGAATATTCATAATCATCTCACTGAAAGTTCCATGTTGGAGACTCCTGCCCCTCTGAACTATCCCTCTCTCTCTATGAAAGCATCATGAATCAGCCCCTATGAGAGAAAAGATCAGTGGGAAATAAATCTTGTGTCATTTGCATACTCTACTGGAGCGCTGATTGTGTAGTTTAAGGTGTGTTGTTGAATACTCCTCACTCAACATTGGGTAGAGAAAATGAATAACCCTAAGGGAGCAGTTTGTACTACATGAGGGCACATATTGGATGGTTTCTGCGAATGTGGGTTAAACACAGTTGTGGAACAAACTTAACCATGTTTTACATACTCACTACAATGGGCCCCATAAATGCACTGAAGTCTATCAGATAAACGTAATGGAACAAATTCAGACATGGAATTGGCAACTGCAACTCTGCTCTGTGGTTGCACATACTTTCATCTGGTGAGAGTGGACCCCATGTATTTATTAAATTATCTAAAAAGCAGGTATATTCAAGATAATCCATAGCATCTAGCAGAAATCCATTACAGCCCAACAAGTCAGTAATGCATGGCTTTTATAAATCCCCCAAAGCATTTTCACAATAATCTCCCATTTGACAAAATCCCTAACCAGGCATGTACGCATCAGAAAGGAGGTGACGCATGCCAACTACCCACCCTTCCCCGAGGAATTGGTTTTCAGTGCTGAAAACCACTATTTTTTTTTGAAGTGGAAACAAAAGAAAATACCAAAATACACACACACACACACACACACACACACACTCCCCAAATGATTTGACTGATGGGAGAGAAACCAACGCACGAAAGAAAATTCAAACTCAGTGGATCATATTCTGCTCCGTTACACTCATACAAATCCAGAGTAACTCTATTAATCATGTTTTGTTTTGTGTCTCCAAGGAGCCAGGGGGCTGATCTGATACACTATGGGCATTTTAGTACCTAAGCATGAAGCATTCAGTGAAGACACATGCACAGAATTAACTTTGAGTCTCCTGGTTTTCCGTGTCACTCATTCAGCATAATTTAACTGTAATCATTTGTGGGTTCGTTTTGGGATTCATTGTAGTCAGGAGAAATATGACTGTTCCCAGGAAGGGAAGGGCCTTCAACTGACTGATATATCCTCCTAGCTTTCTTGGACAAACGGACATCTTTGGGGGCGGGTGCAAGACTTTAAAGCTAAATAAATCACCTTTTTAGAAAAAATTCAATTTAATCCCAAGAAACAGCATATCTAAAATGCCCAGCCTGATCAGCGTTACTGCTCTTAGCTCTGCCAGTCCTTCACTTAGGCCCACAGAACATTCCTACAAGGAGGGAAAGTCACTCTAAAGATTCAGTTATAAACACTGGTAATTAAGACTGCTTGATTGAGTAGAACACTAAATGACTTTCTCATTTAAGGAAAAGAGGACAGGAGGGGCGGTAGGAACGTTTGCAAATCAGGGGCAGTCAGATTAACAGAGCATGTGAATGCTTCATTATGGCTAACGAGTTCAAGACTGTACACACTACACACCGTTTAGCACCAAGGGACAAATGTTAGTCTCTCTCTCTCCTCAATGTGAATTCATTACAAAAATAAAGAAAGAAACACGTTTGGCAAAGTAGGTTCAATAGCATGTGCTAAACAGATCACATGGCACCATGATCTCTCATTTCACTTCATTGGTGAAGTACCTTGTGAGTCTAGATCACACACACGTGTGTGCGTGCATGCACACATGAGTATACACATCAAGAAATAAGCCCAGAAGCAGCAGAAAAAATATTCAATGAAAAAGTAAGGTCTGTTATATTTTGCTGGAGTAAATCAGCAGAGTTGTTGACACAGTTCCATAGCCTGCACACGCTTAATTCCTATTTACACCAGATTAGTGTTACTCCTTGTCCTAACATTTCCCACTATTTCTGCTGGGGAGAGGAGTATGTGAGAGTGGTGGGGAAGGATGGGACACTGTTCAACCTGAATACAGTATGCCATGCTGCTGGCATTATACATGCGGTCCAGATAGTGAACTAGAATCCTGACATTGTTAAAAATAGGAAAGAAACTGCACAATTCACATATTTTATAAAGTTGGGTTAAATCAACATCTGCAAAAAATATCCCCGTTAAACGAAATAGCAGGATTTCATTAAGTAAATTGCAAGTTGGCAAAAATTCTGAAAGAAAGGGAAAAAAAACCCACAGCCAGCCCTGTAATTTAAACCTTATTTTAACTGTGACAACATGACTGCAACAGGCTGCATTTCCAAACAAAAAAATAAAATAAAGTCTAAAAAAAACTCCCCATCCTCCTCATCCCCATCTCAGTGGCCCGCAATGTTTGCAGTAATTATAATGTTACACAGAGCTTTCCCATGGAGAGAAGCGGGGGGGATGGGGAACAAACCCATGGAGCCCTCTTCTACAGTTCCCATTGTCACTGTAATGAGATTGACAAAACCTGCTTGGAGTGGCAAATGCTGGGAGCTTCTACAAGAGGGGCGTCCAAAGGCTTGCACAACTAAGGGGCTGCTGATTGGCAACGCACCCTGGGCCTATAGGATGTGCTTGATTTCTATAAAATGTAGCCCACTGCACTCAAGTTCACCTTCACTAGAGTGGTGCAGCCAGCAAAGACTACGGGTTCCCAGCATACAGACCTACACCCTGATCCAAGTAGAGGTTGTTTAAATCAAGATGCAGCAGTAGGTCTTACAGTCTCTGCAAGCTCTACCTAGTCTGTGGCTGAATGCACACAAAGGGCAAACGTCTGCCTTACACTGATATAAATCCAGGGGGGCTGGAACAATCTGTATAGTGGGGGGGCTGAGAGCCATTGAACCAAACTGTAAACCCTGGATATGATAGAAACCATTTCAAGCCAGGGGGTGCTGCAGCAGGCCTAGTTCTAGCATCTGTGTGTAAATCTGAAGTAATTCCACTGTCACCATTATGAGTCTGGGGCTATGTGGCTTTAACTGGTTAATTCTCACCAGGGACAGTACCACCAGGTTCCATGAAGTGAATTCTTCAATGGAAAAGAGACAAAAGCTTTAGTTTGGCAGCTTTAGCACTGAAAAATAGATCAGTCTTTGTGATGCTCCATCGCACGCACCGTTTTAAATGCATAACGTTTTCCTGCACAGGACCAGAAGCCAGCCGAGGGTCCAATGGAGCGGGAAGGGATGGCTGATAACTGTACCATCTCATTTATTTATTTCACATTTTAAACTAAACATTGTGACACTTTTATCTGTAAGTCTTTGGAGATGACAGTTATCATCATTATTTGTATTAATGTCACACCTGAGAGGTCCCAGTAGTACCCACAACACTGTTTGGATCTCTGATTCACACCAATTTGGTTTAGCAAAAATACAGCAGCCCCTTCCGAGTGGAGCAAACTGGCGCTGTCACCTATCCCTTCCATGCCTTCTGCTCCATCCATCATGCGGGCCTCACAGCTCTTTATGTATCTTCTCCCACTCTGGTCTTCCCGCCTTCTTCCATGGGCACTTTGGGTACATCTCCACAGCAAAAAAAAAAAAAAAAAAAAAACAACCCTGCAGCAGCGAATCTCAGAGCCCAGGTTGGGCTCACACTGCCCGGCTAAACATAGCAGGGTAGGTGTTAACACCCCGCCTCGCTGGGTTTCAGAGCCCGGGCTCTAGCCTGAGCCCAAACATATATACTGCTACTTATCTCCCCGCAGTGCAAGCCTGAGTCAGCTGCTGCGGGTCCTGTTTTGCTGTGTGGACGTATCCTTTAGGTGCACGGAATTACCTCCTGGTCTCACGATGCCAGGCATCCAGCATCTCTTCATTCCAACCCTTCCAAAGAGCCTCTTAATCCCCGAGACCCAGCATTACAAAAACTAAACATCCCGCCACTGGGCACGCCTTCCTCTGGCCTGCCACTTCACTGTGGTTTCCTGGCTCGGTGTTCTCGCTTGAGAGCTCATGCGGAAGGCCATCTTGCACTGTGTGTTGTCCGGCAGTGAATGACATTCTTAGGGCCACACTGCGACTTTAGCCACAGCCCTGAGCAAAGGTCGATGACCAAGCTGCCCCACTCCGGAGTACTGTAGGAGGCACTGAGACACAGAGACCCTTTTAAGTCACAATTCCTCCCCTGTTTGCTCCTTGCTCCAGGGCTGGAATTTGCTGCTCACCTATACCACCAGCGCATGGTACACCAACGACACCTGCTACACCAGTTTCAGCCTGGCCAAGGTGCAGTGGATGGGGTAGGAATAAGAGTACATACACTGCCTGCTTACTCCTAGCCCATCCAGGTGGAATTCTGCATTTACCTAACAATTTCTTTTCTTCGGGCAGGTCTACACTTAAAACATTCAGTGAAGATGCTACTACACTGACAGGAGAGCTTCACTATAACTGCGTCGCTCCGGGGTGTGGATCGTTCACACCCCTGTGTGATGTAGTTACACCAATGTAAGTTTATAGTGTAGACCTGGCCTTAAAGTAATAAGCTTCACAGACCTGTTACAACAGGTACATCAGCCTGCTCACAGCTAGGGGGCAGGACCAGCCTTGCCAATCACAGGCAGCAGGGGAATGCCCCACCCCCTGAATCGGTCTCCATTTGGGAAAACTTCAACAGCCAGGATAATTCATTTCTACTTCCCCGAATTACAGACGGTATTACATGTACTTTGAGAAAAAAAACACGTCCTACTGCAGAGTAGGACATTCCCGCTAATGAGACAACCCCAAATCTCTGGATGTCAATTTCCATCTCTATTCTGGAGGATCTGTTTGTCTCCAGTGTAGGCCAGAAACTGTGGATGATCTTACTCAACCTCGCTTGCGCCGTGAAGCTTGCAGGGGCAAAGACGATCTCCCCAAAGGGTAAATGCAGCCCTGGGACGCAGCTCGGAATCAGACGGACATACTACCGAGTCCAAATATTAGTGAGGAATTGGAAATGAAGTCTGCAATTTCCTTCCCAAAGGCTCTGCAGCAGGAAAGACAAGGGAAAGCCACCGGCCACTGGGGAGGCAGAGAGAATGGATGGGAACTTCAGAGGTGTGGCTTCCTCTTCAGCCAGCGATTGACAGGGCTGGTTCTGTCCCCAAGCTGCAAGCAGGCTGAAGTACTCATCCTAACAGCTCTGTGGACCTCAGCAAAATGAAGAACTGCACGCTCTTACTTCCCCTAAGTTCTGTTGTGCAACCAGGTAGTCCTCCAAGTCACAATCTAGACTTCAATGTCCAACTAAATCCACCTTTCTAATCATCTAGAATACCACCTTTGATGCAAGACTCTTCTGCACAATGAATGCTAATAAACAAATAAAGTTGCCTCTGAAAGTGACTATTCATTAAATAAAAAGCAAAAATAAATGCAACATTCAGTGAAACAAGAGGAATGTGCAACCTTGGGGATGAAGTGTAGCATTTTGAAAAGGAAGACCAATTAATTATTTACAGTGATTTGCCTTCATTTCCCCCCCTGGCATTTAAGACTTCAGTCAGTTATTTTGGATGGCTATTCTCCATGTACAGAGCAGAGAAACTAGCATGCTTATTTCCTTTGTGCTCTAAACATCCGTTTGCTGTGCTAGTGGGAGAAAACTGTGCATCTCAGGAAGCACAAAACAATCAGCAAGTTGAACGGTGCGAAAAGAAAAGAAAAGAACACACACACACGCAGTTCAACAAAAAGCTGAGCACGAGTTCTGAGCCTGCTCACGATCCAGTTGTTGCTTAGGGCTCGGTGAAGTTATGACCTATTGCCATTAAAGTGTGCATCAATTCCGATTCAGCCTTCTCCTTTAATTTAGTTGGACAAAAAGGGAAAGCAGTTTAGTAAAGGCCATCAGCGGGAGGTAAATGAAATCAGTGGAATAAAATCTATTTGAAGGGTTGACATGTGTGTGCGCGAGCGGAAAACAGACTTTCAACTAGGCGATACAGTTTTTTCTAGAAATGCCAACTAGGAGAAGCATTACGATGTGCACGCCTGAATGAAAGCAAACAGCAACCACCAGGGGGGGTCTGGACCATTTATTCTGAAGTAGGCCAAAAAAAGGGCTCAGTCTTGCAGTATTACAGCTTTGTCCAGATTCTCCTCGGAGGGACTATTTCACGATGAGGGTCTGGGTGGTAATTCTGCACATCCTTTATCGGAATAGTCCTTATCCACAGGAGCCATCTCTAGTGGGGAGGGATAGCTCAGTGGTTTGAGCATTGGCCTGCTAAACCCAGAGTTGTGAGTTCGATCCTTGAGGGAGCCACTTAGGGATCTGGGGCAAAATCAGTACTTGGTCCTGCTAGTGAAGGCAGGGGGCTGGACTTGATGACCTTTCAGGGTCCCTTCCAGTTCTATGAGATAGGTATATCTCCATATATTAGTGGAAATGCCAGCAGACAGTTAGAATCAGGCAGCTGATTTCTACTGGTATCTGCAGTTTCCAACTGAAATAATGCTAGCCCTAATAACCACTAGCACCAACAGATCCATTACTCTGTTCCAAAACCTAGCTGAGCAACTGAAACCAGTTGACAAATTTCAATGGAATTTCCACTAGGGGTCGCATTTACCTCAGTGGGCCTTCCTATGCAGCAAGGGCTTAGCTGGGCTGAGAACTCCCGGAAGGCGTTGTGTAGCAGCAAGTCCCAGTGAAGTCCGTGGGATCTGAAGACACTTCACAGCAGTGCTTAGCACCTTACAAGGCTTAATCACAGTCAGCCACCCTTTTTTATAGCTTAATGCTGGACAAATTAAGAAACTACAAACTCACAAGCTCCTCGGCTGCACAGTCAGAAGAATGAGAACGCCCACCCTCAGGCCACAGAGCCAGATTCTGCTCTCAGTGACGCTGGAGTGAATAAATGAAGTGATTCTAGATTTACTGAGAGCAGAAGCTGGTACAGAAAGATGGAGACACATGGAACTCGTGCAAAGAGATGCCACCATTTTGCTTCCAGGGTGCATCTTCAGAGCGGGAGTTCCCAAACAAATGCAGAAGTCTGAAAGCTGCATTAAGCTGTCTGTCTGATCACTCAGACATCCTGTTTATTCCAACGTCTCTGCATCCCTCTGGAACACATGGGTGGAGAGTAAACTCATTGCTATAAATAATCTTTATCAATGGCCAAGAGTTGGTGGTGGGGAGAACATTTTAAAATGCTGACGTTTAAGGGACTGCAGCGGGACAGAGCTGTGATACAGTGAGTAGAATAGAAGGGGACTGAAGGCCTTGTCCAGCTCCCAGTGAGGTCAAAAGGAGCCTTTTGTTGACTTCAGCGGGATCTGAACAGGACGCTAAACTTCAGAGAACACACAAATCTTGTGACACACGTAAACCAAAATATTCAAGCTTCTGTCTACCACCACAAGTCTAATCACATGGCACCACCCATCCGCATGTGGTGTACGCTGGCCACATAAATCGAAAAGCTAATTGGACAACTGCAGTGCCAACTGCCTTAAGTGATTTTGTATTTATAGGAAATATTGTATTTTGTTATTGTCACAGGAATCAAAAGGATATTGAGGAAATACTGGAGCCTGCATAATCTCCACTAACCAACAGAGCCTTCCAACCATCACCGTATGAGCACCGTATTCTTTTATGAACACAGAAGGCAAAATGGCTAGTCACAAACTATAACGTTAGGACACCTACAGCCAGAAAAGCTAACATAATCAGAGTTCTAAATATATAAGTAATAATTACATTTTGCACTAATTTAACTTCTTGCATATATAGCTCTGACAGTGCTTTATGACCATTAATGAATTATGCCTCACAAGATTGCTATGAGACAGCAAGTTACACTCTTCCCCGTGTCAGAGACAAGTAAACTGGGATACCGGAGTCAGACACTTGTCCAAAGTATGGCGGCAAAGTTAGGAACACAATCAGTCTTATCAGTTCTCATTACCAGTCCTGAACTCTACACATTAAACAACACTTTTCTCCCTTCCTTAACCCAACCCTAGGAGCTAGGTACTGTGGCGTGTAAGGTCAAGAGACTATTCTAGTATCTCTTGGCAGAGAATCTCATCAGTTACACTATCCACCATCAGTTGAGGAGCTACGGGCAAAGTTTCAGTCATGATTCTGAATTTCCTGGCTTCTGAGGATTCAAGCCAGCCATTAATGTTATTTATAGGTTCCTGTGTATGAATTTCCATTTGTTTGTCTATTTAAAAGCAATTAGGTGAAAAAGAAACTCCTGGAGCACAGACAAGTTTTTTTTTTAAATGCGTATTAATGGTCTGAAGGATCTAAAATGATCAACAGCTCCTTTGGAGACATACCAGAGTTTCCTTAAATGCTTATTGTGTAAATATTTAAGGTACTTCATAAAATTCCTACAATGTACTTAGCAGGCCATAAATCTCTATGTCAGAACCATTGCTGTCTACCAATTAAGCACACGCGTCACAATTTTTAAACATACAAACACACAGACATTTTCGAAAGCTAATTCTGGACCCAACAGACCATAAGATCTCCTCATGCGGTTCCAGTCGATTGTGACAAAGAGCCCTTAGAGAACTCAAGACTGCACGCCATTCCTCCGCTACACTTACACACTGGGTGCTCCTCATGCTAAAAATCAGCAGGAAATAATTACTAACCTGGTCCACCTCTCTCTCCCCCCAAAATGGAGTGTGGATGTGTAATAAACCATTACAGTAAACACAACTCCAGTGGTCACTCAATATTTTTTCCAAACTACCTACAGTAGCCACACAATAGTCTGCATTATGGATGGAAGACCTGCAATTTTTCAATTTAAAGTACACTGCTGGATTTTTTTTTTTTTTTTTTTGCAGTAAGAGCAAAAATGACGTAAATCTGAAACAAGCCACTTCTATTTGTTTTGCAGTCCTACAGATTCAAGAATGAAATGATTTTCTTTCAAATGCCATGTGGCAGGTTTGAAGCAAAGCCTTATTGGTTATAGTTGAATTCTAAAACACTTCCCCGCTGCAATATAGGCGTCTATAACAGAAACACTACAACAGTAGTGGATACTGCTAGAATAAACCATATCCCCAATAGGTGAACACTTGCTTTTATCAACTAATACACCTGTAATCGGTAAGCTCTGAAGATTGTGCCGTAATTTGCTTGATCACAGCAAGTGACCAAGCTTAACTAAAATTCTTAAATAAAAGCAGATCATTCTAACTAATGGGGCAAGCAGCACATTTAGCAGTTTTCCATTAAATGGTTTCTTTACTGCAATTTAGGTTTCTTTGAGGCAAAAAAAAAAAAAAACCCTCAAGAAATACAAGGTTACTGAAGTTGCAAATTAATGGCATTGTATTGTGTCTGATGAAGTGCAAAGAAAGTCACTGAAGACTTGGATGGCAGTTAAAGGCTACTCTTTTAAAGATGAAAGTGTTCTATTCAATTAAATGGTTAAATAACATTATCTTAGACTAAATCGTTTAAAGGCTTTCCCATCCCTTGCATTTCTAGCACTGTTCAATTTTTATTTATTGTTGTACCCTCAGCGATGTGAATGGTGCCATTAGAGGCAGCGGGCTTTGGAAAAGATAAGTTGTGTCAAGACATAAAAGTTCAGTATGTGCTTGGTACCCAACCCAATTATACGGTGAGCAGCCTGCACTTATTTTCTAACCAGTATTATTATTTTTTTTTTTCAGTTTATTCTAAACCACTCCCCAGTATGAACTCCGGTAGCTGAATCCGTGATACTGATGTAAGTCCAGAGTAGCTCCATTGACTTCATGTGTGCTGGATTTACACCATTGTAACTGAGAGCAGAGTTTGGTTCTGGGTACTCAATTCTCTTTTTTTTTTTTTTTTAAATGAGCAGCCCACTTTAAATGCCATTCTCTGCCATCAGTTATTAAGTAGCTAGCTCTCTGCTGACTTCAACAGGGAGTTTTCAATCAATGGCATGAGACAGCGCCACGAACCTTAAAATTCACCAGATACTTTTTTTTTATTGTGACACAAATTTTTATCAAAATGAAAGAGTTCTTTCTAAAGAAACAAGCTGCCATACTTGATCTTGTCTATAAACATTTTGGTCATCTCACATTTCTCACAGATTGCATTTCATTCAGGGAGTTCTAGTATTAGGTCTTGATACAGGCAACAGAGATGCAATGGGAAGTACTTTCTGGTTTAGCATACACACGAAGCGTCCTATGCTGTGAGGTGGCCTTATCATCTAGGACAGTGGTTCTCAAACTTGGGACGCCGCTTGTATAGGGAAAGCTCCTGGCGGGCTGAGCCGGTTTGTTTACCTGCCGCGTCCGCAGGTTCGGCCGATCGCGACTCCCACTGGCCACGGTTCGCCGCTCCAGGCCAATGGGGGCTGCAGGAAGCGGCACGGGCCGAGGGACGTGCTGGCCACCCTTCCTGCAGCCCCCATTCGCCTGGAATGGCGAACTGTGGCCAGTGGGAGCTGCGACTGGCCGAACCTGCGGACGCAGCAGGTAAACAAACCGGCCCAGCCTGCCAGGGCTTTCCCTGAAAAAGCGGCGGCCCAAGTTTGAGAACCACTGATCTAGGATGATATTTTCAAAAGCACTTAGTGAGTTAGGAGCCTGAGTCTCATTTTCAAAAGGGACTCGGGCATTTAGGAGCCTAAGTCTCATTGTAAATCAATGGCATTAAGCTCCTAAATGCTCGAGGGCCAGATTTTTAAAGGTATTTAAGCACATAAAGATGCAAGTAGGCACCCAGTAGGATTATAAAAAACACTTAGGTGTTTAGCTCCCATAGGAAAATCCCAATAGGTGCCTATTTGCATCTTGATTCACCAAAATATCTGAAAATCTGGCCCTGAATCACATTTGAAAATGGGATTTAGACTCGTAAATCCCTTAGGTGCTTTTGAAAATGTTACGCCCAAGTTTAGGACGAAATTCTACTCACCTTGCTTACACAAAACCATTGTGACTACTAATAATAGTAAAGCAAGGCGCATATTACCCTTAATCATCACCAAACTGCTTTCCGTTGCTCTGTCCAAAACCTTCTGAAAAACCCCTGTGCTCTACGAAATATTCCAAATACAGTGTATAATAAATACATCACACTATGCTTATCTGTACCACATCTGTGTCTTGTTCCTTTACAGTTTGATTTAGCAAAGCCTTAAGCACCTGCTTAACTTTAAGCACACAGGTAGACCCACTGAAGTCAAAGGTACTACTCATGTGATTAAATTATAGTATATGCACTTAGTTGAATCAAGGCCTTAGATTATCTCCCCTTACAGAAAAGATTTATAGAATTTAAATTAAAACTGTAATCTCACTATAGGTATTTTTAGCCCACTCTACAGAACTGAAGAGATTATATGCCTGTCACAGAATTAGCAAACAATTAAAAGAAAGGGGTGGGGGGGGGAAGAGAAATAATTCTTTACTTAATTCTGTATTTATTTGGAATAATTTCGATAGAACCCTATTAAATAGTTATGAAACCCTATCGGTTTCATCCATATCAAATTCTATAAGACTTTTCCATACATGTTTGACTTTATTGTTTATTTAGCATGTTTTAGTATAAAACTCCATATTCACTTATTAGCGAGACAAGCTGGGTGAGATAATATATTTTATTGGACCAACTTCTGTTGGTGAGAGAAACAAGCTTACTTGTAAGCTCAAAAGCTTGTCTCTCACCAACAGAAATTGGTCCAATGAAAGATATTACCTCATCCACCTTCTCTCTAATATCTTGGGATTGACACAGCTACAATATTGCATATTCATTTATGGTATTCTTTAGATAATCTCTGTTGAGATTGTCTACATAGCTATCAATTGATAAAATGACAAATATAAATATGTAACATGAAGGTAACACAGTACTCAGAAGCAACCCTACAATAACAAGCTAGTGTTTGCATAATGGATCTGGAAAATATTTAGGAAGGGGACAGATTTCTCCTTTTAGTTTCCAAAGGGTTACTATAAAAGGAAGAAATAAAAAGATATTTTTAAACTCCTACTCAGATGATAATTAATGCTATTTGCTGTTCATTACATCATGTTCTTGACTTCAAACAAAATGAAGCTAACCCAGCCCTGATTAAAGTCAATGAGAATTTTGCCACTGATTACTATGGGAGCAGATAGAGACTAACATGTTAAATTATTTTCTCTCTCACATGCCACAGATGATCATCCAAACACCCTTCATTAGCTTCGTTGCCAAAGAGAATAAACCAAGATGGCAAAGTTTCATACCAAACACAGGGCATCAGGTGCCACCAACTTACCTCAATTATTTCTCCACCCATTAATTCCATACAAAGCCAAATTTTTAAAGGTCTCTCATGTTTTAATGTTTGCACTAATTTTACAGGTAACATGCCCTGTGCCTCTATTTTAGTTTGGGCTTAAAACTGTGCTGGAAATGAACTGTGCATGCAAATACTACCATTTAAACATCTAGCTATTTGCAAGCCCGAGCAAAGATGCAGGTACCTAAATATTAGCATTTGTGCCCTCGCTTAATTGCATCTGCAAAACTGAAGGGTATTTTTACACATTTCGCCCAGGTTGTTTTTCAGTGTGTCTGAAAACAACACGCACATACCAGGTTTCAAAGCAGGAAAAAGAGAACCCCCCCCCCCCCCCCCAACTGCTAACATAAATAGGATGGTCTTTTAAAATACAAATGCAATTCACAAGCCTGACCCTGGCAAAAATCAGAAATGCCAGTCCTTAATTAGAAAGCCTACTTATCCAGGCTGTGGCTGGATTATTCAGCATGCTGCGGTAGGGACTAGTTTTCCAGCTATAACTAGTATGATTCTACCCAAAATGCCATTTACTGGTAATAGCATCAATAACACCAACTCATAATTCAAATACCACAAACCCCATTAAAAAGTGAACAGTTGTACGAGGACGTGCCAGTCTCCATTCACACACGGGCGTCAAGCATGTAAACAATGGGTTGAATTCAGGCAGCCTTGAGGATGTGAATTAACTGACGCTGGCACATGGGAGACCCTAACATTCAGAATCACACGTCTCACCTTAGAATCGCATTTTTAAAAATAGGAGCTGCTATTAAGTTGTTTTGCAGTTTGAAGGATCCATATGTTTGAATTGCCAAGAACAGACTGTTAGCCTGTTGGTTAAAAAGATTCTTCTAAAATTATGAAGTTTTTCTGCACCCACAGAACTTGCTAAAGGTTTTCTTTTTGGTGCACAATACACTTGCACACAAAACCCTGCTTCATTCTGCCCAGGTTCATGACTAGCCTTGTAGTGTTGCATCTACCAGAACAGTCTTGCCGGCACCACTGAATATTCACACTGCTCTTCCCCTTCCCTTTGTTAAGCAGGTTCACTGTCTCCACCTTCTCATTTGCGGCAGGAAATTAGCTTTGCAAAGGGCCTCTTGAGTTAGTCAAGAGAGTCACTCACTGGCTGCACAATAAATCCTGAAGGCAAAAGGCAGCAGCACAACTTACAAGAGGAGAATGAAACCCAGTCTTCCTTCATCCACATGAGTTGGCTTCATACCTTTGGTTGTGTGACTGTCTGCTTTATGGCCTATCACCACATCAGAGTGTGAGTGTGTGTGTGTGTGTGTACACACACCTACAGAATACTTCTTACCATTCCAATAACTTGAAGATGAAGCTTTTTTTCCTGCTTCCATTCCCTACATTCTCCTTGTCCACAGAAAACCCCTTGGCCCTCACCAACAGATCTGGCTGAACCGTTAAGACTACAATGTAACTGGAGGTGGCCGTCCATGGCAAAGGGAGTGCTCCTCTTGAAAGTAGAGCAGGAGATTGTGTCCTGGAAATACACTCTTTAGTATGGGACACACAATCCCATTCTAAGTTATATATGTCAGCTCTGTTCCCAGCCCATAACGTTCATATTAGAACAGCCATTCATTCCTGAACTCTTTAAAGTTCACAGCCAATTTGATTTTCCACTCATTTTCACAGTGGTGTACAGCACAGAGACTTGTTATAAGAAATCGGCAAACAGTAATTTGAGCTAAACTGTGCAAAGGGGGCGGGGGGAACCAATTAGAGCTGTGCAAAACTTCCCTAATGAGACCCCAGACTAAGCCAAACTCACCTGGTTTCAGGTTTCCTGACAACTCCAGAAACATAAATATGTTTGTAATTCTTTGGGTGAATCTGGGCCAAGTTTCTAGCAGGCCAATGCCTGGGATTGAAATAAGGAAAAAACACAGCAGTTTTAACCAAAAACCAGGGGAAAAAAATACTTGGCAGTTTTGGACAAGTTTTGTTTTATCGCAAAACTCAGGGCTCAGACTCCCATGATTTTGAAAGCGCTGAGATCTGCAGAGCTCTGTACCAACCCAGTCCCTAGACTAATCTTAGACATTTCCACAGGCATATTTTCTTGTCAGTCAAGGTTTGTCATGTTGAAAACGAAAAGGAATAAAAGAGCCTTCTTATGAATGCATGGCTGAAAAACCCGATGATATATGCAGATGACTTCCAGCTTACTTCATTACCTTGCAGCAAAGCACACCTTCTGTTCACAGAGAATTCAGCACAGTCACACTAAAAGACTATTCACACACACACAGCTTCAGAGGTCTTTGCTCCTGCTGTGAAGGCGGGTTTGAAAAGCAGGATGCTTGGCCGAGGCCTCTCTTCCCTCAAATAAACAATCCACGACCTTATTCAAAACAGAGAGGCACCACTGTGGAAGTGCTCGAGTCGCATTATTTCCAAACCCCGATTCCTGATTTATTCACCTCCCCACGGGAATTCCATTGGGCTAGTGAGCATCTTGGAAACTGAACACCGGCCCGAGCAGCCAAAGAGTGAGGCTGAAAGGATAATGAAATAGAGGCTCCACATATGAACACTCCACCTTTTCCCCAGTGGAGCAATTCAATCATTATCCCATACACGGACGGTCACTGGATGGGACTAGCATTGGAAACTCTTTGGATCATTCAGATTTTTCCCTGCATCTGACTCTGTGAGTTTTACCCCATCAGAAGGGGGAACTGTGGATACAGGGTCCAAGGCACTACAGTAATACAAACAGGCAAATAATAATAATATGAGGTGGCTCAGGGCTGCTAACCCCTTTAGGTGACTGGTTCAAATCTATCCTGTGATGGTAGCTGGTCAACTGAGCACTGTCTGCTCACACAGTGGTCTCAGACCAGCTGCACGCATCACAAGAATGACCACTAAAACCAATCAGGAGGGCCAGGGACTGAACGACGATGGAGGAAACACTGCCAAGTCAAAGTTGATGCAGCTTGATGGGGCACTGTGGGGAAACCTACCTGGCCACTGCTGATGTGGCGTGTCTCGTAGAGTGTATCAGCCTGTTTGCATGACAATCAGCACTACATTCACAGTTAAAGAGGAAAAAAGTAAACCCACCAAAAGAAGGCTCATGGCTATTACTGCTAACATGAAGAAAAGGGTATAAAACAAAGGTTCTCTCCAGACCCATGGAATCTATGAGACAAATTCAGCTCCCAGGTAAGTGGACAAAACTCCTCTAAGGTCACACTCGGGCTAAAAATGGCTCCTTGTCCTTTGCGGAGTCAGCCCGACACCATGTGCAACAGGTATCCTGTTTGTCAGACTCTCGTCCATACTGTTGAGGAAGTGGGTTTTGTGTTTCGCTGTGAAGGTGCAGAAGATCACGCGCATTCTGATCTCTTGGGAGTGAGTTCTGGATTCACAGGCCGGGCACCAAGGAAGTTCTGTCTTCAGCAGACACCACCCTCACTCCGAGGGCGGGCATCTCCATTGCCCCAGAGGAATGTATGTGTCATGGGAGGCTGTGATCACAAAGGGTAAAGCGGTTCCCTCGGATAATTTAGACGGACGCCAGGGAGGGATTTGAAGCGAGAACCAAAAGCCTGATGACCGGTTATTATTCCATCAGCCTTTTTGTTTTACCAAACCAAAGGAAATCACTGAAGGGGAACGGTGGATATAGGAAGTGGCTCAGTCACTGGTTCCAATCCATCCCGAGCTGGCAGTCGGCGAAGAGAATGGAGCACTAGGATGATAAGCTCTAAGTCTGTCTTGCTGAGGAAACCGATTGCTGCACCCTGAACCAAGTGTAGTTTTTTAAAGATCAGTGCTTTCGTTACCATCATCACTGCCCCAGGAATCAATCCTAAAACACTCAGCAGACCTGATCACTTTCCAATAGGATTTTTCAGACCATCCAACTGAACTGAACAGAAAATTACATCTCTACTATAGACTTCAATATCAGAAAGCCTAGAAAAATACATTCTTTGATGAATTCTATAGCTCCTTGGTATACTGTCTATAGAAACCTATTGGTTTAATCCCTACTCAATTCTATGGGGCTTTCCCACATGGGGAGAAGGAGCTGGACACTTCCCATCCTAATCTGTTGTGAATCATACTGTGCTGTGCACTACTAAGCAACGGCTTGATTTCACCCTGGAGGTGGTCACATTTCAGCAGCGGGTGGAGTGATCGCTGCAGAGATATGATCTATACAGCAGATCCAGCAGAATATATCATCTGTAATATAAACATAATTCCCTGTATATGTTTGGGCTACATTTCAAGTTCAAAACTTTTCTAGTGCAAGCACCTCCAGGCAGGCCTGATTTTCAAATATACTGAGGCCCCTAAAGTTGCAGATTGGTGTGTTGTGGGATTCTCGGGAGCAGCTAAGCAGGACACAGAAATTCCCTTGAGGTTCCAGCATGCCAAACTTCTTTGGAAGGTTCTCCATAAATCTGAAGCAACACGTGTTTACATGGACCAACAGTAAAGGGGGAAACCCTCTGAGAATATTGTATGTTTCAAAAGCAACAGACCCAGGAGCAAAGCGTTTTGAAGGCTATGAGAGCTTAAAGAATGCCAGACAGGCACCAAGAAACAAGCAATGAACATGCACTGGCGTTGCTGTAAGCCAATTTCAACCTTGCCAGGCCTCTGCACACAGCTTGCTCCTGCCTTCAAGGGAAAATTCATTTTCATAGTCAGCTGTTTCCAATTGTGTACTTTTCACAGCCTGCCCTAACTACCTGGGGGTGGGAGGTTGGAGAGTGTAAGGATTTCAATAATATTGTGTATAAATCTCAATGAAAGTGGAAAAGGGGGAAGAGCAGGAAAACAAGATTTTTATACACCAGGGTACTATGGAAGTTCAAACTGCAGCTGATCTAGGATTATCTTTTAGCTCTCAAAAAATGTTCTTGTGTTATTTAGTTTGTCCTCATTTAAACTGGGATCGCTCATGTAATACAAATAAACCTCTCAAACGCACTCTATTCATTTGGATCAGCTGGGTAACACAACCCAAATATAATTTGCCACAAATGAAGCATTTACATTCAAGGTGGACAACAAACATACATTTTTTAAATCATGCCGACAGTCATTCTGTATTCTGCTATTAAAGCAATTCCCACTAGCATCACAATACTTAAGGATCCGAAGGCAGTTCTATTAGTATCTTTTTATCCTGCGTTTAAAAAGCAGCAATTAAAATTTGCACTGCACTGAAACTCCACATACAGATATCAGCCTGGTATAAAACTGCTTCCTATCACTTCACATTTTAATTTAATACAACCTGTTCAGGTACTGATCCAATAATGTGTGCAAAATAGGTTATGTTTGCCAGTTTCTGACATTTTTGCATTCAAAATTCGATTACTTTTGGAAAAAGAAATTTTTAAGAGCCGAGCCTTTCAGTATTTTTTTATTAAATGGCCATCTACTGGTGAACCATGATTGGTTCAAATCCAGATCAGGTAGGTAGCTTCTGTAGCCATCAGAAAGCTGTTGACTGAGTGAACTAAACCAATGGTCTCAGTTCAGTTATTCGTGGCCAGTTGTCCTCAAATCTCAAAATCCCCCAGCATGTTCCTTTGGACGACAGTCTCAACAATCAGCCCAAGGACTAAATGATCATGAAAACAACAAGGAGTCTGGTGGCACCTTAAAGACTAACAGATTTATTTGGGCATAAGCTTTCGTGGGTAAAAACCTCACTTCTTTGGATGCATCCGAAGAAGTGAGGTTTTTACTCACGAAAGCTTATGCCCAAATAAATCTGTTAGTCTTTAAGGTGCCACCAGACTCCTTGTTGTTTT
>NC_048307.1:80554796-80664500 GCF_013100865.1 Trachemys scripta elegans | reverse complement strand
TCTGTATTTTCACTCCATGCATCTGAAGAAGTGGGTTTTTTACCCACGAAAGCTTATGCCCAAATAAATCTGTTAGTCTTTAAAGTGCCATCAGACTCCTTGTTGTTTTTGTAGATACAGACTAACACGGCTACCCCTTGATAAATGATCATGGAGACTAAAGTGTTCTTTAATCCTTCCAGTGCCGCTGCCTGTACGCTCCTGTTCTGTGAAGAAAGAGAAAACTTCTGTCTCCTATGACTGCCCATGCAACATCTTTGCCTAGCCCTGAAATTCACACTTGAAAAAAAGAAACAGAACTCAGTTTAGCAGAGATCTCAATGTTTGACAACCACAGTATCTTTTATTCCTAAAGGAATTTGACATGTACCATAAGCTCTTTCTTACAAGGAGGGACGCAGTTGGCCACAGCAGTGATTATTTTTTGCAGTTGTCTCATTTTTTAAAATTGTTTTACATGACTGCTTGGGAATTTTTTCAATGTGTTTGGCAACCAATTTAGAACGAACTCCTGCAGCTGCTCTGCATACAGGACCTACATGGATGTTGTCAATGCATTTAGTTTCTGCATGATTTGGCCTATGTTCCTCTTTTTAGGGATCTCAGAAATACAGGTCTGTTTACTGCGAGTTCTGCAATGCTGGGGCCTATTGGTGGGTGGCAAAGGAGATAGACATGGCGTTTTAGCCAGGCCTCTGACTTTTCTGACCCTAGCCACAGATTCTGGGGAATTCATTCTACCTCTCATCTGTACACGGGATAATAATACTGTATTGCTTTCCCCACCTTCTGATTGTCTATTGAGATTGTAAACGTCTCAGGGCAGGGACTGTCTCCTACTCTGTGTTTGTACAGTACCTAGCTTAATCCCGTAATCTCGTTGGAGCCTCAAGCAACTGTTCTTCTGAAACGCTTAGCCAGAGTCAGCCATAGAGATCATTAGCCATTCGGTCCATTCCTGTGCGATCACAAGGGATTGACAGGACAAGAGCCCAACGTGGAACAGACTTGACGCACCCATGTAATAGGGGTCTGCCTGTGGGCCGCCTCCACCCCTCCGTCGGTGGAATTTTATCCCAGATGTTGCAAGCCTCCCGGAGAACGGCATTCCCCAGAATGTCTTGCAGCATTCTGGCAACGTGTCCGAAAAGCATAAGACGCCGTCTGCAGACAATGGCCCCAGTAGTCTATAAGCAACTACTGAAATACCAATAATTATTAATATTAATCCACATCTGATTTTTAGAAGAGTGTTGGAACAGTATTTGAGTGTGTTTTATTCTCCGGGTGTTTTTGCTAATATGCTAAACAAGGAGAGTGCAAAAACTACAGCATAAACAATTCCCAGCAGCAAATACGCCAAACACAGCCACAAGGCAACAAACCAGGAAAATTCTTCTTATTCCTCCCAAAAGAGCAATAGATGAAGGAGGAGGGGCAGGACAGTAGTAATGGAGGAAAATACCTTCCTTCGGTCTGGCATTAAATCAGTCACTCAGTTTGAAATAGACTGTTTCTCTGCTAGGTAGCTAGACAGACAAAGAACATGGATTCCTTTAATTTCCTATGTCCTCGGACAAGAGTTGATGGATTTTTATGAATGAAAGATATACCCTTCCAAGTTACAACACAGGTCCATCATGGGCAACACCCCGATGCCAATGTATGATGCTCCACCCTGATAATGCAAATATGCAAAAGTCAATGGACACTATGCTGTCCCAGAAGACACTATCTTCCACTCTTTATGCTATCTGCTTATGCCTTGAAACATGAGCTTTGATTTCCTGTGCCCTAGCACGTATGTTTAACTAAAAATGTTATTACTGGTCACAAACTAATCCAGCTCTTGTAAAATCCAGCCACAATGTTTTGACTGAAAGGCCACCTACAGCAAAGAATTCCGCAAGACGGATACATGTTGTTTGAAGAAGTCGTTCCTTTTGTTATAGGCTGAAGAGTGACCATTCATTTCATGCAGTGATCTCATGAAATAATGAAATCGTTTCACGTCTAGTCCACTGCACAGGACAGTTTGGGCAGAGGTTTGTTGGGATTGGTGCCAAAATTTGAGGAGCTGTAGCTTCGGCCCACATTTTCCGTGTCCTCCAGCATCTAAGTTTCATTGATAAAAGTTTCTCCTCTCACACCTGTGCAAATCAGGAGGGAAGCCATGAAGCGCGGAAAGGATCAGGCACAAAGTCTCATTGTAGCAATATTTAGAGTGGGACGAAATGGTGCCCTGATGCAAGAGGGTTCGGTATAGAGGGGGACAGATTCTGTTCTGATTTACAATACTTGCACCGCCATTGAAATCAATGGTGTTGCAAGGCGAAATGTAGCCCTATAAGAGGTGCATCCATTTACATCAAGGTTCAAGTAGGGTTTCAGATTCTCAGACAAGTGACTCGAAGCCAGTCACCCCGTCTTAAGTCAATGAAGTTCCATTTCAAGGGAGAAGTTGTTGTGGTTTGGAGGAAGAGTGTGTCAACGTGCAACAAAACAAAAAGTAAGCACCCAACAAACCCCAATATTAAACGGTTCCTACTTGATCTTGTCCACTAAATGGCAAACATTCCATTGGCCAAATTCTCAATTTTTCTGCTTCCAGTTTCCCACACCACCTTACTATGGATAAAAAACAGACCGACTACGCATCCCTGTCATACGTGCAACATATGTGCATGCATGTGCATATATGTGCGCGCACACACACACACACATATTTACTTTGCAGATTCTGGCTGCACTTTTCCAAGTGCCTAAAGAATCTAGATGTTCAATTTCTATTAAGAACGAGAATTGGGCATCCAAATCCGTAGGTGGCTTTGAAAATGTAAGCCTCATTTTTCTTTCCTGAAGATTTGAACTCAGCCAGTCACTGAGGCTTCCATCAAAAGCAACAAGCCTCATGGGCAGCGTATCTCAGGGTCTAAAATACGAAGTGTGAGTGAGCCTTTGAAGCAAACCCCTTCAAAGAAGGACACATACCAAAAGTCGCTGAGGTTTTCTGCACAAACAAATTCAGTATGGCAAGAGCAAAACTAATTTGCAAAGATCTTTAATGTTAAAAGTTTCAAATGACTGACCCTTTCAAGCACAGCTGAATTCAATTCCAGCCCGAAAGATTCATATCGCTGGTTCTGAGTGGAAAAGACTAAGGGTATTTTAAGAATATATGGCCATAATTACCTGAAAACTTTAAAAAGCCACTAACGTTTTTTGTTTCATAAAGCAAAGGAGCTGCACAGAGTGTTTCCATTCTAAAACCAGCTCTATGTTTGTACATACTTGTGCTGACATTTCCCTTTCATTAAAATAGCTCAATAAGGGGGGAGGAGGGAATGACTCTCCATGCACATAGGATCTTTACCTTACTTTATACTTGCAAAGGAATTTCCTTGATCTCCTTCGGAGTGGAAATTTCCATAGATCTCAGACTTACACTGCATGCAATTCACTTTGGAAAGTGTCCTGCAGCAGGGCAAAAACTGGTTCCATCTCTTTCACTTGTTTCTTTTTGACGGGAGATGGGCATAAATCTTTCCAGAATGGGCATAAATGAGTTGAGCTAAGAGAATACAGATGTGACATTTTATTCACTGGGTGAACAGGCAGGGTTGGAAATTTCCCAGGAAAAACTAGTTTAATACCATCTTAAACCCAGTTTAAACCGGAAAACTGGGAACAATAATTGGATCAGTGTCCAGCAAGTTCAGCAAGCCCAGAACGAATCTTTTCCTACTTTGGATGCATCCATTCAAAACTGCAGGACAGGCTTGGTCGGCCTGCTAGGCCACAGTTGGTCTTCTGCCGCAGAATGCTGCATGGCTAAATGCACCTGGACTGAGTCTGCAACTCTTCTTGCTTCTGACTGCTTAATGCTTCAAGCCTACAACTCTGCATTATTGGCGTTTTCATGGAACTGAACGGGCTTGACTTTTGTTTGTTACAATATTGAAAACTGAAATAGGAGTCACGATGTGCGTAACTTCCTTGATAAAATACCAAACCAAAAATGTATACAGACATTCCGATGTTCAATAGTCTAATTACATAGATTAGTATCAGTCCCACGTGCAATTTTACTTTAAATAAATAAACAAACTGGGGCTCACTAGTTTTTCCCAGGGCGGTAAAAACCACCTCTGGTAAATAGCATGCCATCCCTGTGAAAACGCCTCCGAAGCACTGGTGTTCCCAGAGGTACACTTGAAAGAGCTGCCCTGCCTCCATGCCAAACAGTTGTGGATTAGGCCTGCAGGTGCCTGGAGGCAGGGAGGAGCTGAAGGAGAAAAGAGGGATGGGGAGGAGACTGCTTAATACTGTGCAGCTGGCTACAAACAACAAACAGTTGCTTTAAACGGTTGGCAAAAAAACCTTAAACCACCACTTTAGGTTGACGTATTCATTCTTGCCAGTGACACATCAACCTGTTTGGTTAATAACAGCAGAAAACAGAAACTTCGCCTTTCGTTTCACTTGGCAGGCCACAAAAGTTTGGACTCCAGTTTTTAAAAAGGAGAAAGTTGACGATACTTTTGCCAGGGTCCCCCACACTGTACATTGTAAGCCGCAACGCTGACTGTATTTAGAGACGGGCCAAAAAAAACCCCAAGAACAAAAAAACCACCTTTCCTCCAAACTTCTGCACCCTTCGTCATGTTTCGGTGGGTCTGAACGATCTCTGGTTTCAGTTCTGCACCCCCATCTCCTCTGCCTGCCTCAGGTGCTGTTCAATCCTAATGGGAACATTGTGGGCTAAATTCTGATACCCCTACACACAATGGGTGATATCCTGGCTCCCTTCCCATGGCAAAACTCCCATGGACTTCAGCTGGGCCAGGATTTCACCCACAGCTTGCTCCACATTGGGTTTGACAGCACTACTCAAGGAGTCAGATATTACTTTGGTGTGAATAAGGGTGTAACAAACTAGCCCTTACTTAGTTTCAGGGGGACCAATCGTGGAGTAAGATGGAGCAAGGATTTCAGAATCTGGCCCTTAAGAAATTACTTGTCTTTTAGAACTTATCTCCATGAGAAAGTTGCACCAGTATCAGTGCAGTTAAACTGGTGCAAGTGTTTGAGTGGAGACTCTGATTTCTGTATAAGAGCAGCTTATTTCAGTTTAGCTTAAGTTGATTAGGAACAGGTCTAATTAAACTGGTCTGTGTATCACAACACACAAATGTTAAAAGGCGAATAATGCAGACTTAGGTGTGTGGACAATATGTTCAATATTATAGCACCAAATAGAGAAGTCCAAGAAGTAGAAAACTATATTCCTAACTAGTGATATTAGCTACATCGTCCCCAGAAGTAGCCTATATATTCATGAATGTTATTTTTGCGTGGTATCTTAAAAATAGCAGTTGCTGGTAAATATGTAGTATACTCCATCCACAAAGTTCCTAGCTCTGTGCTCAGATCCTTTCTCTGTACATTCAGAAAGGGGAAAATTTTCCCTACCTATTAATTTTCTTTCTTCAAGATCTACTACTCCAGTCCGGGCTCAGGTTTCTGAACCAGTACAGAAGAGACAACCTCCTTATAGGGAGGAGTCAAGTGTTTGGGCCTGATCCTCAGCTGGTGGAAATCAAGGTAGCTCCATTGACTTCAATAGCTGAGGGTCTGACGTATTTTCTATTTTATGCATATGGGTGACTCCCTACAAAGAATATCATTAAAGGCTGGCTGAGTTGTACATGGTGGACATCCAATATACGGAAGAGGTGATTTAGTCAAACACAACTTACTGGTCTCATTACCAGGAGTAAGTGGGTGGCATTCCATGGCTTGCCTTTTGCAGGAAGTCACAGACTACCCAATGGATCCTAAATTCTATGAATGTAGGGAAAAAAACTAACATGTGGCGCTTGTTACATGTGTAACATGTAGTCTGCATGGCAGCTGTGAGGGTAAATGGGAGCGCAGTTTTAATGCTCAGAGATCACAACTATAAAAGATGCTTAAGGCATCAGGGGCCCGATTCTGCCCTTGTGTACGTACGTACTTCTCCTGTTGGCCTGGCTGGAAGCTGTGTAGGTGATCTCAAAGGCAGTGTTTGGCCCTAGTGAATAGGGATAACTTGTCATTCATTCAGAAGTGACTAAAAACAGAGCATGGGGAGTTTACAATCCCAGTGGTCAATGTTTGCTTTCTCCGCTCCATGTGCACGGTTGAGGAGCAGCCAGGGATGTTCACAGAGTACTGAGTCTCTTGGCTGGAAAGGATGACTCAACCAAGTCATTCTCCGAACTAGACAAACTCACATTTTCCCGGCGTATCGCCTCACAAACAGACCGTTGTCTGAATCCAATGCTCTGACAAGAATGGAGAACAAGTGTTCCGTTGTCGAGGGTCACGCTTTGCAACGGTCACGAAAAGGAAGGAAGGCGAAGTGCTGCGGATTGGCACATATGGCAACCTGGCACCTGTGAGGGCAGAAGCTCAGCTGGGGTAAATCAAGGTATCCCCGCTGAATGGAGCTGGTCCAGCTTACATCAGCTGAGGGTCTGGCTCCAACGTTCAGAAGTACATGTCCCCACACTGCTTTCTGTGCAACCTGGAGGGAGCCCCTTCTCTTCAATCAAGGAATGTTTGCGGTTTGTTTGTTTTTAATAGGCAATTATTTGAAGCAAACTGTGTTAAAAAACAAAGAAAATGGTCAACTGACTTTTTTTTTTTTTTTTAAACAAAGCCTTTAGCATTCTTTGGCTTTTCCTATGGAAAAAATCTCAAACTAGGCCCTAATAAATGGAAAGATCCGAAAAAGAGTTGGCCTGCTGGAGCATTTTGCCTCCCCAATGGGCTATGTAGATAAATCTGACACACTCACTGCTAGAGCGCTACACGTCTGCTGAAGAACCCGTTCCCAAGCCCAGGTATTTCAGAGGAGGTTCTTCTCAGACATGATACCGCTTTTTAAAAGGGGGTTGTTCTTTTTGAAATCCCACTGGTTAATAGTAAGCAGGTGACCAAAATTAGACAGGTGCTACTGCCCTCCCAAGCGAGCGACAGTCCATGTACGAGGGAATTCATCGGAGGACATCACAATGCAGGAGAGCATGATGCCCCAGGAGTGCAGTGGAAAGGTGGCCGCTGCTATGTGCTATCAGGAGGTGTCTAGCAGCAGGAGAAAGGCTCATGCCTACTCTTCCTCCCCAAAGGGTGGGGGCAGTGGAGTGGGGAGGGCAGAAATCCTCCCAAATAAACGAAGCAGAGACTGTGAGGTTCCAGGTCTACAGTCAGCCCAGCTGAGACTCCGGGGCCCCCTGCGATAGAAAACATGGTGCGGGGGCACTGGTGAAATGGCAGCTGGGAGGGGAAACGGGAGCTGCCGAGTTCAGGAGCGGTGGCGGGAACAGTGAGGCAGAGAGCAGACTGTACTGGGAAAGCAGGGAGCGGGGCTGAGATGTGTTGAGAGGGGAAATGGTAGGAACGGAGCTAGGGAAAGGGAGAAGGTTCCTTACGGAACTGGATCAAGGATGGGAGACCTCCAACTAATCAACTACCCAGCTCAGCTTCTATGGCTTCCCAAAATGAAGCATGCTGATGTTGCCTCCCTCCAGCTGCAACACAAACTAAGAAAAAAGAACCAGGAAAGTCACGACAAGAACACGACGATCCTCATTCCACCCTACCTTCTCTTCAGGAAGGGCCATGCATATTAGGGGCAGAGCGTCTGCCTTCAAATCTCTCTTTTTAGTATGCAGCTTTGGATAAGACATACACAGATCCCAGTGACTTCGAAGTCATGCACACACTTCCACGTCATCCACAACAATAGGAAAGGGAGGTAAATGGTTTTAATAACTGCTGACCCCCTTCCACGCTACACAGCATGTTCGGCCAAGCGCAGGAGGCAACATGTCTACACTACAGCCCCATATCAGTAGAACCACATCGTGCAGGGGTGTGAAAAATCCACACGTAGTTATGCCGACCTAACCCCCGGTGTAGACAGCGCTATGCTGATGGGAAAGCTTTTCCCGTCAACACAGCTACCGCTCCTCGGGGAGCTGGGTGAACTACACCAATGGGCGAAGCCCTGCTGTCAGCGGGGTAGCATCTTCACTTAAGGGGTACACTGGTGCAGCAGCACTGTATATGAAGACAAGCCCTTAGCCCACGTCATTTCAATGAAACATAACTGTTAGGTGGTCTAAGAAACATACGTCCCAGTGTCATTTGCAGCTGAGATGCCCCAGGTGGTAGCACGGTATACTGCAGCCACACCAGTGTCCGAGCATCCACAATGGAACATCATTGTTGACCTGAATAGAAGGAGAGTTTCAAAAGCTTCTCTGCTACTATGACATTGAGCCTTTCAATTGTCTGGTGTTCTGTGTGCCGGCGTAACGGGGCTAGAGGCTAGGAAGGCAGCGAATAATCCCCTCACCTGAGTGCAAAGAGCTGGCGGAGCTGTTCTGAGACTGCTACTTTAGACTAAGAGTCAGAGTGACCTCCATGGTTCTGTTCCTTCCCTCGCAGGAGAGAATGGAGAAGTGACATAGTAATAGATCTGCCAGCACTGTCCCTCCCCCGCCTCAAGGTCCCCTCTGCCCACAGGGAAAGTACATGCAACTGGGCTTCACCCTACAATGGGGGTGTCTGCCCTACATACAGCCCCTGCAAATGCCACACAGCAGAACCATAGGCGCCGACTCCATGGGTGCTCCGGGGCTGAAGCACCCACGGGGAAAAATTGGTGGGTGCTTGGCACCCACTGGCAGCTCCCCGCCCCCCCCGTCCCAGTTCACCTCTGCCTCCGCCTCCTCCCCTGGGCGCACCGCGTACCTGCTTTCCCCCCGGCTCCCAGCGCTTGTGCCGCAAAACAGCTGATTCGCGCTGCAAGCGCTGGGAGGGAGAGGAGAGGAGGGAGAATGTGGTGCGCTCGGGGAAGAGACGGGGCCAGGGCGGGGATTTGGGGAAGGGGTCCAATAGGGGCAGGGAGGGGGCGGAGTTGGAGCAGGGACTTTGGGGAAAGGGTTGGAATGGGGGCGGGGCAGGGGCGGGGAAAGGGTGGAGTCGGGGAGGGAGCAGGGGCGCAAGCACCTACCGGCACCAGGGAAAGTTGGCGCCTATGAGCAGAACCACACTGGTCCTGCAGCCCAATGGCCATCTGCCCTCAGGAAGGGCATGGAGAGAGACAGGATTTCCCCCTTCACAGAAAAGGGATATTCTGCAATCTGCTGATCCAACGACTTCAACTGGGTGTCTCCCATTCACACCCGCGGAGAATTTGACTATTTGGTTTTCTACAGCACCTTTCATACAATGTTCATTACAAACCAAGGAGTTAACGATGCTGGTACAGCAATGGCATAGGTCAGCACGGCAGCTCCTCTGTGCTCAGCAATTCTTACACCAGCTTTAGACACAAGAAAGAACAGGTTTTATTACACAAGGGAACATAAGCCTGGAAATCAAGGTTGCTCCTTTGTCACAACAAGCAGCTTGGAATGTTTGTTTCCCTCCATTTAGACAGTGACCAGAAAACTCAGCTCAATCGCTCACTGAAGGCTGGCACCTCTGATGGTGGGGACGGGGGGAGGAATAGCTCAGTGGGTTGAGCATTGGCCTGCTAAACCCAGGGTTGTGAGTTCAATCCTTGAGGGGGTCACTTGGGGATCTAGGGCAAAATCAGTACTTGGTCCTGCTAGTGAAGGCAGGGGACTCAATGACCTTTCAAAGTCCCTTCCAGTTCTAGGAGATGGGATATCTCCATTAATTATTATTATGGACTGCCACCCTTTGGTGCTGCGCTGCAGAGCCAGACACGGGCATGACCCAACACCCTGATATCGGGCTCGAAGCCAGAGTTTTCTGGGCCAGGGAGAACGCTGTTGCCAATAGATCCATGCACACACAGACTGTTGTGTGCTAAAAGCAAAATGCTT
The DNA here is from genome assembly GCF_013100865.1 of Trachemys scripta elegans. Taxonomy (NCBI): domain Eukaryota; kingdom Metazoa; phylum Chordata; order Testudines; family Emydidae; genus Trachemys; species Trachemys scripta. The sequence continues at coordinate 80,654,595 of NC_048307.1, read as the reverse complement.
CCAAAACTGTGAGCAAACTGACTTCAAATGTTTTTAAAAAGACATGATAAAGTTCAGCAGAGGGGTTGGCTTTTGGGGGTTATTTTAAACTGCGTCTACTTCCAGGTCTGATGCTGTCAACAAATTGAACTCCCTTTCTGACTAACTAAACTGACATTCAGATTCCCATCAAGGGCAATAAACCAAGCCAAAATATCAAGGAAGGGGCTAGCAGCCTGTTAACATGCTCCAGGATTTTATCGCTGGACATGGTCTAATCCCTGTTCCAAACCAAGGAGCTGTAAAGGCCATTACAATTCAGCATTTAGTAATTTCGGAGGAGGTCAGCCAAGACAGGCATTTCCATGCAAAATATTTTTATACTTACAAGAAAACCAAACAGCAGTTTTCATCAGTCTTAGTGCTGATAGCTTATTGCACAACTCTTCTTACCGCAGCAGGTCACTCCAGCCCTCCTTTCTGCTTGAGGGCTGTGCAGGTACTTAACCACAGCAACGCTTTCTTCAGATTAACCCTGGTACCCTCTTTCTGAGGGAAACGCCTGAGGCAGGAATGTGAGGGACAGGAAATGCAGCCCGCTGCTGGGAGAGAGCGCTAGATAACGCTGGCGTTTTACATACATTCTCTACTTGCGGCTTCCATCATTCTGCAATTCTTTGCCTCTCGGGGGCAAGCTATTTCTGAGGATATCTGCATAGTGGATCACTTTTCTGGCCAAAGGTGAACAGTGGGGAATAATAAACACTGCCTTGATATTAAAGGATAGGAACAAATTTCTCTGGACCGGTGCCCTGTGGACGGGGGCCATGCGTAATGGAGGCCAGAAGGCACATCATCATATGGCTGAGGATCCCAGCAAACGGAACCAACAAAAGCGCTACGTCCACACTGCAGTTAGCCCACGTGAGCGGCACTGGGAATGGGCGGTGGAGGCACTGCCTAAGCCTGAGCTCCCAGGATGCACTATACCTCAAGACAGTATTTGGTCCTGCCATGCGGGCAGGGGACTGGACTCGATGACCTCTCGAGGTCCCTTCCAGTCCTAGAATCTATGAAAAACACACTGCCCCTGAGAGTGCAGTCGCTGCTCCCCGCAGCGTGCATTCCCCTCCTGGAGCCAGCTCCTCCCATAGCTCCCATGTGGAGGGGGAATGGGGCTCTCCTCATCCCCTCTGGAATGCCCAGCCCCACTGCAGGCACAAGCTTAAAGCAGACCCTGTACAGAAAACTAGGAGTCCCCTGGTTTCTCTTCCCCCTGATTTGCACACCAACCAGGGCAGGGCATAATGGAGCAGGGAGGTGGGGATCCAAACAGCAATGCGCATGTCTGTAGTCCCCTCCAACCCAGAGCCAAGCCTACTCTGCCAGTAAATTTAGCCTGTGGTCCCAGGGAAGCTAGGCAGTTCGAAGTCTTACACAGCACAGCCAGAAACGGTAAGGCCTGTACTTGTCAGCTGCTGAATCGCACAGTAAAATCCACACAAATATCCAGTGTTCCAGAGAGGTAGGTTTAACCATCAAGATCTCTGAAGAACGGCGGATGTTTTCCTGGAGTCACTTTTTTTTTTTCTTTCCAGTTTGTCTTAGGAGGAGGAGGGGGTTTTTGTTGTTTTTTTCCCCCCTTACTAAAACACGTCTCACACCGCACACCCCTTTTAGACTTGAGCATCTTCCAGAGGTGAAATGCTGAGTTAGCGATCGGCTTCCAGGAAAGGAGGTGCCTTTGATGAATACCAAATCTACAGGCTTCAATCGTTTCGGTGTGCGCCATGCTTTTAATAAGTTATTTCCGTGGAAAACCTTAGTAACTCAGTTATAAATCAAGCCTATAAACACCTCTCCTCATCAAAGCACCAAAACAAAACGTCTATTACTGTAACTCTGAATTCTAACTTCTCCCTACCAGTTCATATCAGAAGCCAGAATTTCTTCTTCATATCATTCACCATTTTCAAAGGTTGTAAATAAGTTATCTCCAGCATTCAGCAAATCCATTTAAAAAGCAACACACACACACACACACACACACACACACACACACACACACACACACACACACACACACAGAAAAAGGTCAGCTCAAATGAAAATGTCCCATCAGACATGTACTATTTAAAAGACACAGCGGGAGTTACATCAAACACATTTTTACTACCTAGAAAGTCGCATCCAATTCCTAACAGGGAACAAGATTGTCATGTTTTGGCTAGAAAGACTAAATTCATTTATTTTTAAATAAACTTGTTTATTTCTTGATGTTTCCTTTTTAAGTGTGATGCTTAGGTGCTTGGACAAACGAGGGCTATGATTATTCTGCGATTCAAGGTCAAACAACCAGTCAATGAAACAGAGACAAAAACATAGTTTATCTGGGTGTTGTGCTTTCTCAGAGAACGTCTACATGGAAAACATTCTCACTAACTACTAAAACCCGCTTCCAATTCCAGGTAAGAGGGGGAGGAAGGGTAACTGTTTTGTCTTTTTTGTAAAATGACCAGTGAACCTTCACATAGCTAAGCTACTTAAATGGGAAAGTCAGTCCTCAAATATTGCCTGTCTCGGCTATTTCACCTGTCCAAGCCAATGTCTTTCTGATTAGACAAATCAGCTTTGTTGAAAAACAAAGTGCTCTTGGACTTATTGTCTGCAAATTCACATAGGCATCGCTGCACCAGTTCGCAGTGAGTTCTGGTTTGGAAAGCTTCCTTTGTAAATGTAAGGGTTAGAGAATTTATTTCTTTGTAAATCACACGTGAGATTCTGGAGCACAATGATGCAGTAATTTAAAAATTATCTGGAATTATGTGGCAATGTACCCATGATTGCATTCTGCATGGTCCCTGGGCATCCCATTTAAATCAACAGGAGCTACATGTGCATGACTGAATGTAGAAGTGTGGTCTGTGGGGTAGCTCTGATATAGTGGATTTGGCCCAGGCAAAACGCTGATGAGACCTAACTTTGAGTGCCAATTCTACCATGACTGTTTATTTGACCCTGGACAAGTCATTTCTCGGCGTCTCATTTTCCCATTTTTTAAATGGAGACAATGGTGATTTTCCATTTTTGTAAAATGCCGTAAGATCTATAGAGAAGTGCAAGCAATATTTATAATAATGGGAAAGGAAGCACAGCCCTGTGGTTAAGGGACTGGGCTGGGACTCAGAAGATCTCGACTCAATTCCCAACTCTGTGACAGATTTTCTGGGTGACTCTGAAGTGCCTTGGTACCACATCTGTAAAAGTGGGGTAGGAATCCTTTTCTCCTAATCTTCAGCTGTCTTTGTCTATTTAGATGTAAGCTCTTCGGGTCAGGGTTTGTACAGCACCTAACGCAACGGGGCCCTGATCGAGGCTTCTAAACACTATTGTATTAGTGCTACCATGGTCACTTACCCTACAAGATGTGTTGTCCACACAGATTCCACTCTTGGTGCACATGCAGCCCCTTGCGTGCGAGATCAGATTCTTTTTGAACAGAAATGTCCACTGTGGCCCCGCCCTCTGGGAGCTGTTGCAACTACCGTAGCCTAGGGCATAGGGGGCAGGGCAGCCTCCGGCACCTCTCAGTTCCTTCGTCAATAAAGAATCCCATATGTCAGGCTGCTGAATTAGCACCTCTCAAAGAACCAGAGTTACTGTAAGGTAAGTAACCATTCTTGCATCTTCGAGTGACTGTCCATACAGATTCCACACCTGATGATTAGCAGGCCATAACCCATGCTCAGAGGCAAGTAAGAGGAGTTCTATTTACATATCAACTGAAGGACCAACCTGCTCTAGGAGCCTGCCACAAGGCATAGCAAGTAGTGAAAGAAGGGACTGAACTCCAGGTCACCGCCCTGTTTATCTCAGTCAATGGGACGATATTCAACGAAGCTGCGGATGCCGCCTGGGTTGAGTTAGACTGGGACCTTTCTGCAACCCCTTGAGATAGTTTTGGCAAGGATATCAGCTGTCCTCTCATTTGTTCTGCAAATGCAACAAACAGTCTAGATGAGGCTCTAACGGACCCAGTCCTGTCTAAATAAAAGTACCAGGCTCTCACCACACCCAGCACTGTGTTGTTGTTGTTTGCACTGCACATCCAGAACGTACATAGTTCCAGCTAATGGAGGGTCATCCTCTTGTCTCTCAGCCTGTCCAAGATCGGGAAGTCCGGTACCAGTCCCACAGCTAAATCAGATACTGCCGAGAACCCAAGCCACCTTAGTTGTTGGTGCCAATAAAATGGGCATGGATATTTTCAGTGCCACTCAGCACTGAAGTAGGTTCTGCTGCATGAGCGGCACCAGGGGCAGCACAATCATTGCTGCGTGACGCGACCACCTGTGCCGATTTCCAAGCCTCTGCCTTGAGGCTCTTTGATGTTGGAGTTTTGGGGAAGAACTTTTGTCTCCTGCCTGGGCGAAGGGGAGATCTGTGCATGCCCTGGTCTCTGGAGCATTGCTTCTGATGGCCTTATCCTGGCTCAGCGCACAAGTGGTGGAACAGTGAAGCTACTGAGCATCCCGTGAGCACCAATCATCATCATCATCATGGCTCAGCAAGGGGCGGGAAGCCACCAGGGAGTGTAACTGACCAGGGGGTCGGGGGAGTTCTCTCTGGTTGCTTGCCTGGATCGGAAGACATCTGCATTGATCTTTCTCAGAGATGCAGCCTCAGAGATGAAGCCTTTTGTGCGCGTCGAGAGGATTTGCACACTGAACAGCACGCAGGAACGTGCCCTTCTCCTAGGCATGAGAGGCAGGGCGAGTGCCCGTTATTTACGGCATTATTGTGTTGAGGATGGACTAATCTTGAACCCTGGAGACTTAACTTGAGCCATTTGGGGCATATGTTTGGGGGAGTCTATACCTTGCACAAAGGGGTGAAGTCCTAAAGTAACTAGGCAATAGAACGTATCTAGTGAACTGACCACCAACTAACAGTAACTCGGATACTGTAGGGTTCTGTCTCATAGTCACCATTGCTAACAAGGAACCGAGAAGTGGTTGAGGCCACTCCACCCTTTATAACCTTGGCTACAGCGGTCGCAAGGGCTCCCAAGAGGCTGGTGTGGCCCCAACAGACACTGTTGTTCAGAAAGAATCCGGTCTCGCATGCATAGGGCACATACACACCTACTGTGCAATCCGTGTGGAAAATCAGTCGGGGAACTATTATTATCATAGTTTGGCCCTAGGGTACAAAAGCACTGATTAAAGAACCTCCTCCAGGCAGGGACAGTGTCTTTTATTTACCTGTAAAGCACCATGCATGGCTACTGTATGGCCTTATGATAGGTGCGCAGGGAAAAAGATGCGAAGTGGACATGGGTCCTACAATATACAGGTACATGCCATGGTCTTCCTCCAGCTGCCCCTCTCTGCTCCACTAAAATGAAGGCTGGGAAGAATGCTACTCTTGGCTGAGTTCCCTTTCCAGCCTTTCAGCAAGAAGGATGTGGTGCAAGAGCTCACGGTCTCTGCATACCTGATTGTGATGTCACAGCCAGGGAAATTTGCCCTCATCCCAGCCTGGAAAATGCCCTTCTCAGGAAGCCAGTAGGATTATGTGATTACTTCCTTTTGGCCACATAAAAGGCAGCCGAGCTGAGAACAACAAACTTTACTTGATGTTAGCAAGAGCTGGAGAATTAACGGATTTCATTATACACAAGTATCGTACTGCATCCACAATGGAATACTCTGAAGGCCCTGCACACTTGACATGCTTATTTCCCACAGGCTACTAACACAGCTCTATTTAGGTTTTATTTCAAAGAGGAGAAGGCTGCGGGTAGGCCCATCGAAATCAGTGGGAATTTTCTCACTGACGTCAACGGGAGAAGGCCTTAATTATTCACCTGCAAGTTTTGTGTGAATACTTACAGGAACGCACAAATGACGGCAGACACAAATACAAGGGGTTTGTTTGTTTGTTTGTTTTTGCACCCCAATCGGTGACGTGTTGCGATATTTAAATGCAGTACCAACTGTGCACAGGAATTTATCTTCTGCAGTCTGCTATCGATTATAGGGCATATAACATTCAACTTGATCTTGGGAGCTTTTCCTTCCATTTGCAAATCATACACCAGCTTATATTCGTTAAGTCCAATGGTTCCAGCAGCACATTAACTTGGCGCTAGTGGACCATCCTATATATTCCTTATTCCTACACTAATATAATGGGCTCTCTTTCTATGTTACTAAAAGTCAACCAAGCCGCACAGTCTATTGCTGTTTTTTCAGCCTTCTCTTAAAAAACAAATTTCATTCATAAAGTTATTATCTAGGCCACCTACAGAGGCAAGTACAATTCTAAACCCAATCCAGACGCCCATCAGTGTCTTCCCTTAAACCTGTTGGCTTTTGGTGTATTTAATGTCGATCCAGAAAGACTTTAAACTTTTGCTGTAAAATAAACTACAACACCTGGATTTCCCTGCCACCTGCATGTTCCAAAATATTATACATGCCATATCACAGACTTTCCATAACTTTCCTTTTAAAGATTAATTAGTTATCTGAACAGTGATTCACCTTGTTGTATGTAAGTGTTGGCTTTGATGTCAATTCCAGACATGGTAAAAATTTTGTATTAACAAAAACAAAGTGAAGGTACCTTACTGTTTTGGGTTGGGTTTTTTCAACTTACTGGGAAATGATATTGCTCAATCATGCTCTGTGATTTTAATTTAAAGGTTTATGGAGCTCAATGGGCCATATGGGGAAAGAAGCCAAGAATTATTTTCTAAAGTAAACTGGAAAATAGATGCACTTTATTTCCCGTTGGCAAACTAGGACTATGGAGGGAAAATATTTAATATAAAAACATCTGACAAAGCACCTCCAGGATGTATTTTTTTGCATCAAAGAAGTAGCTCTTGGCAACGAACACGCTACCCTGACAAGAAAACTTTTTAGCCGAGCCCTGATTGTTATAGACTGCTTGGAGTGGGGAGACATGCCAACTAACCTGAAGTTAAATATGAAAGAAAAAGGAAAAACATTACAGGCGCAAATAAACATCTGTCTACGATTAACCTGGTCGCACAGACATGCACTGGCTTTTTCAAAACGAACTCGGTGTCTTTTAAAAAATGATGCAATAATTTTACTATTTAAGACCCTGATCCTGCAAATGCAGATGACCCATGGAGCCCCAATGAAATCAAAGGGGCCCTGAGCACAGCAGGTTGTCGTACGTGGTAAATTGCAGGATCAAGGCCTAACGCAGGGAGTAGTGACTGTTGCCTACACAAAGTAATGGAGAGCCTGGTGCAACAAATGATTTAGTCTATTGCCACAATCCCAAATACAGAGCGAAACGACAGCAAGAGGCGGAACCAAACTACAGAAACAAATGTTTCACCCCCAACAAAAAATTCGCTCCCGGTTTAATTTATGTGAAAAATAATATCGGGTTTTCTATTAACAGATAATTTCACAATCTCTCTTCAAACCTGGAAAGGTTAATGTTTGCCCAGTTTCCACACACACCCGCCTCACATATTTAGAGGCTTTTCTTTTTTTCATATTCCTAACAGAGGAGATCTTCATAAATTTCCTTCTTAGCACAAGTCCTGGCAGTCTTTTGGGAGGGGTGGGGAGTGAAAAGGGGGTATTCATTTCTCCAGTCAGTTGGGACTCAAAATATGTTCTCTTACGTTCATCTTCAATGCTTGCTGAAAGCAGAAAATACCATGCCCATTGCTTTGTGCTGAAGGAATTGCCGGAGTATTGTTTTGAGTGTATTCCTTCACTCAAATTCAGGGGTGTATTTCTTCTTGATCACTAGGACAATTCCATTTCTACAGCCTCCCTCCTTCTGCTGCCCCATTCGCACACCCACCTCCGTGTCACCCCCATCCTCAAACAAATGCACTGACTTCCCAGCCATTGACAGGGCTAGATCAAAACCGCCCTCATTGTATTTAAAAACCCTCCACTGATTTCCTCCAAGCTGCTTCATAGCCAGTCTCTCTCCATTCCATTCCTTCTTCCTCTGCTAGGTTAGCACTGGCCTCCCCTCTCTGTCCCTCCACATTAGTGCAGGGTGAATAATTTGTAACAAACCATTTATTTGACAACTCTCACCTCTTCTCTTTGGGAGCCGTCTGCAAACAGAGCTGTATTTTCTAGACTCTACCCCTTATTCAAAATGTTCATTAATTTCCACAAATAATTCTTTGTCTGGTGCGAGCATTTGACACTCGAGCTGGTCAGAGCGGAGGCAGGGAGGCCACATGGTGAGCTTTCTGCGCCCTCGAATAAGGATTCTGAGGTGAACAGCCATGATCCCAAAGCTGAAATCTGCTTTTCACTAATATGCTCACAGTACTAACAGTCACCGTTTCAGATACACCTTCCCGCCAGCACACTCAACGTCTCTGGGACTCAAACTCATCGGGGTGGGAACGCAGCAGAAGTGAGTAATTCTAAAATCCGGATGAACACTTGCGGAAAATTTTCTGTTGCATTTGCCCTGCTCTGCTCCACAACATCTGCCATCATTAGCGCAAGAGCCTTCTCCTTTTCAGCTCGTGCCACTTGCAGCTGGCTTCCCTGTCTATCTCCCCATCCGCCGCCTCTCCATTTCATTACAATTCTCGGCCCATAACTCATCTTTTCTCCCGTTCCTGTAGCTCTGATCTTCCCCTCTTTGCTTTTACGCAGGATTTAACTCAAAATCGCTTTGACGTATTGTACTTGACACTGCAAGGTGCTTAGTGCCTCCTGAGTCAGAATATTGACCCCAAAAGTCCACAGAGGAATACTCACCCCACAGGAGCTTGAGGGTGCGCAACATTTTGCAGGATGGGGCCCAGAGGTTATGCAGGATGGCCTGGTACAAAATAAAACTGAATTGCATTGCATCAGTATGCATCGTTACACACACACACACACACACCCTACCTACCTACCTACGAAGGGAATAAAGTTTCCCTTTGGACAATATTGACACCCAGGGTTAGCACTTTGCAGCAAACACTCGATTCTCAAAGGAATTTCCATAAGCACCACGCAAAGATTTATACAGGCCCCGATTAAGAGAGAAATAACGAACAGGCACGTAGCGACACATGAGACAAGTTGTGGGGACTAGCTGCTCATGTTGAGAGAAAATGACCTTCACAGAAGCTTGGCACTGACTCTTGCATGGAACTGGGCACCACCCATTACTCACTGAACAGTTTCCGTGGAGGCACACAGACCGATCTCCGTCTGGCACAGTGTGCGCACACTGGGCTAAATGTTCCCTGGCCCCCTGCACAGGAGTGAATTTCATCCATAGTTACTGCAAAGCTGATGCCAGCCTGTTTCTGCATCTAATATTTATGCCCTTCTACTGTTGTTCCAAACGGAATCTAGCATTCCAATACCTCTGCTTGCTCTTGACGCCCAAAGGGCAGATAACTGCTCCAGGCTCTAGTCTACCATAAATAATAATGAAGACAATAATATTGTTCACCTTTCACCCAAGCAGATCAATGTTTTCAAATCATTAATGAACATATGAGGTCCCTGTGAAGTATACGTTATTAGCCCAATTTTACAGATGAAGAAACTGAGGCATGGAAAAGTGAAAGGGAATTTGTGAGTCACTGACAGCACCAGGAATAAAAACCAGGAGTCCTGACTCCCAACCCCAGGCTCTACCCACTAGATGACATTTGCTAGCCTGGAAAGCCAAATTAAAGCTTAAAAAGGACTGAAATGCCAGAAGACCCAAGCACCACGATCCACTGAACTGGGCTCAGAGCCTCTGAATGGGGATATTCATATGGAGATGATGGAGGGGACAATGCTCAGCTCCTAGGAGTGGGAGTGGGGTTTTGTTATGTGACCAAGCTAGGTGCACGTCATCAAGCTGATTGGCTCCATTCAACGCACTGGGGAAAGAACGGGGATCTGCTGAGTACGCAGAGTAAGCTCCAAATGGGACCCATCTTGAGTGGTACCTGAGCATTTGGAACCCTGCTGAAGTTCCTGCAAGTTACAGATGCTCAGCCTCCTTCAGGATTTGGGCCATTGGGAACATAGTCAGATGATGGAATGAGAACTGAGTGACAGATGGGCCCGTTAGAAACTCAGATTTGCTGTTGAAATACTAGAGATGCAAAGCTCTAAGAGAAGACTGGAAAACTGCAGCATGCACAATACTAGGATAATACCCCCAACAGCCACTACTCTTCATACTGCAAATAGCGTACAACCATCCAGACTCCAGGAGGAGTTGACACCCCCACTAAATTAGAACGGAGGGTCACTGTTCACATGAATTTATTACAGCTGGCTAGCTGGACAGACATTGCGCTGATGTCCAGCCTGCTGTGTGCTTGGGAGTGGACAGTAATGAAATGCCAGGCTATGGGGTTTTGAAAAGCCGTACAGGAGACGGCATCCCTCAGTGCTCAGGGACCTAGGAGGGGGAGCAAATTCCATTGCCCCGTGGACCATCCTACACAGCGCCTACTGCAAGGCACGGCTCCCATCTGCTTGAGCATGTCACAGCAGTAAAGAACCAGTTTCCACAACAGCGCAGCCCTCTAAATGCTAAGCAAGTCTAACGGGTACAGCAGCTTCTTGGCATTTCAAACAGGAGCCAACTGTCTGGGAAAAAAATTACTACTAATGTTCCATCAATGATGAGTCACGGGGCTGAGGTTTTGATTTTGGACTGTTGGTGTTTTTTGTCCTTTGAACTAGCAGGCCCCCACCTTCTCCCCGTGGGACTGCAGGAGCCCAGGGGTGAACATCGCAGCACTGCAGACCCAGTCTGGAGGTTTGCTTTCTGCAGTCAGCTAGGGTGAGATGCGGCTCAGTTCCGATGCAGAGGGTTGCATGCACAAATGCAAGATAAAGAGTAGTGAGCAGGGCATTCATGAGAGTACGGCTGCACAGTTGCCAAGCTCCCCATGACTAGTAGCAGGAGAGCAAGTCGGGGGGAGAGAAGCCTGAGAAAAAAGCACTGTCACGCCCATCCCTTTCCTGCCCTTTGACTTGCAAGTAAGGGAGTGGGCAAGGAGAGCGTCGTCTGCTGAGTACGGAAGATGGCACGTTGTTTGAGTTTGACTTCACTTGTGTTCATACTTAGCATCCGCTCACACGTGCACTGGACCATCAGCAGCCAACACACCCTGCCATGTATCACATACCGATCACGGCCCACAGCTGGGTACTGCTCACATGGACCGGTTCTACTAGCAACACTTACGTCATTCTTACCAACGTTCCGACCTGGCCCATCACTGGACCAACCACATGCCCCTTCTCACGACTGAGCCGTGTCACTCTGCACGTGCGTGCATGCGCGCAGATAAGGACTTGATTCTGAAAAGCGCTGAGCACTCTGGTTCTGCTCCAAGAAGGCACTTAAACATATGCTTAATTTAAGCATGTGTACAAGTCTCTCTGATGTTCTCAGGCCACTGCAGGATCAAGACCTACTTGTCCTGTCCCCCCACCCCCTTAAACATAGGCCTACAACAATCAGCAGTAATAATATATAGCAGGGGAAATAACTCCAACGAGAAAAATACGTGACCTCTCTTTATACTCCCTAACCCTAAATCTGCTGCTGCTTGAACTAAGAGACTGGAGACTTTGGAACCAAACATTCGTATTTGCCTTTTCTGAGCAATCCTAATCTTCAAAACCTGTCATATCTTATCAAGAAACCAGAAGCAGCAGCCCAGGCTCCAGTCTACGCTGTCTTTACAGGTTGCTTGCTCATGGGAGAGTACACTTGGCACAGCGTTATCCCGGAATAAAAGATTTACTTTACTGACCAAAATGTTTTAAGTCCCAGCTGAGGGAGGGTCCAGGGATTCCACTGTTGTGTGCATTTGCATTAACAGTATGCACAATACATTTAAAAAGCTTTCCTTTATACCTTGATAAATGTCTATGTTTTTTCCAGTGCAATCTTAAGAAGGCTTTTGATAAAGAGAAAAGATAAGATTAGCTTTTGGGTGTCCTTTTCTGGGCTATGATTAAGCCACCCATACTTTGCAATTTTCATAGTGGATTTGCTGGTTCATTAGAGACTTTTCAAGATTCCTAGGATCAATACTGTGCTCGTGAAAATAAGGCCAAGTTCAAAAGGAGAGGGGTTTTGTTTTGTTTTACAGAGATAACCATTTGACTTCTTGCTAAAACTTCCTGGCTAGAAGTTCATCAGCTAAACTAACAACAGTGAAGAATGGACCTCTTTGTTACCCAGAAACTGAATTTTGTGGTTTTAGTAGGAAAAGCATTTTTGGTGATCAAAGCTAAAGTAAAAAAATAGTAGTGGCTTGATGCTAGATCCAAAGTTTTCTTATTTTTGGAACAGGAGTTAAATGCACACTTCAGTTTCTTAGATACACGGAGAAGGCACGGCAGACATAAGTTTTATATATCATTGCATATATGTAAGCTGCACCATAAACTAAACAGAACAAAATATGGCACTTACATTGTTCTAAGTTACGTTTTTCACTTCCTGGTTGACAACACGCATGGGTTAACTTCAATGAAACTCTTATCCTCTATCTGTGATCATGGCCACTGGGAGAAAATAAATCACCTAGCCCCAGACTCTTATTAAGAGTTGCACCATTTGAAACTACACAGTGGGAGAGAAGTATCCAATTTCAGTGCAACCCTGGTCACGTTATCATTATGTTGTTCAAGTAAAAGCTAAAATATCTCTTCTACTGCAGAAAACCTTCCAGACGTCCAACTCAGATAACACAGTAACTAAACCAACACCATCCATAGGAGCTCTGTTTCTAAAATTAACGGTTATTATCAAATTGCCATAAAAGCTAGGGACATCAGAAGCATTATGAACTTGTACACCGCACAAGGAATGTGTTAGAAATTGTAAACATATATTTATTACAATGAAACTCAAAACAATCCCAACTCCCCGCTCTCAAGTTTTCCCCTGCTATGGACAATTGACAACAGGCACATTGGATTCAGTATGTCAAAACACCAAGATGTATTCAACTGTACCAAAAGAATCCTAAAGGGCAATGAAAATGAAAAATATATAAGGGAGACGTGCTCTACCAACACCATGTACCTCTTCAAAATGCCATGTGGTATGGAACTATTTAAACGGCCTAAGAAATACATCGCTCTCCCAAAGCTTGTGATAAACTCTTTGACAAGATAAAAGGAGTAGGGCGAAGAGGCAGTCTCCTGACATTATTATACAGGCAACAGCACCTCAACTGATATTTTGATTATTCAATCCTCTAGGGGGAGCCACAATTCTCTGATGATCTTTAAGCAGGTCTGTCATCCCAATAACCAGCAAAAGCGGGATTAGGAAAACAAAGAGACAAGAAAGCTCATACCTTTTGGTGTATTTAAAAACTGAGCCTTGCCAACCTGAGCTAGCCTTGTCACTGAATGAAACAAACAAGACTAATCTCGAATACTGCACTACATGTGAGCGGCATTAACAGCCACTACCAAAACTAATTAAAAGTAGCTGTATCTTTCAGATATGTAATTGTTCAGATGTGATAAAACAGTACTAACTAGGCAAAGGAGCCATAAGGACTAGCGCAGCAGCTCCCAGGCTTTATTGGTTCATGAACCACTGTTTTAAAAACTGCTGTGAATGGATGGAACATCAAGCTCACGTATCATTATGGTTTGGGAACACCTGCACTAGAGGATATACCACATAGGGCAATCACAGGCTGGCCAAGGAATGGGCAAGTTGACCTAACAGACATGAATTCTATGATTCTGTGAACTGTTACAAAAGAACACTCAAAGGACGCTCACTTCGTCAGTGCATGTGCCATTGGTAGAACATGAAAGGTTCACCAGCCATTCCGCCAACATTTTATCCCTGTTGTCTGAGGTTCACCATCAACTGTAATACGTCATCGTTGGCATAAAAACTAGGTCTGAGCCTGTGAACAGTGCTCTCCCACCCCAAATGTACAAGCTGAAAGAATAGTTCGGCCCGCCACGCCGCTGCAGTAAGTGGAGTTACACCAGGGATGAATTACATGGAATTGCACCCTAGTTCCTGTCCAAAGCAGCTTACAATCTAAGTCTCCAAGCCTACAAGTCTTGCCAGCAAGTCAACCTCTCGGCCTATGGCCTACGTGAAGCCCTGTTAAAATCAATGAGGTTCCATACAGATGGTGGGGAGCCAATTCCAGAAGAATGGCCTATGGGCCTGATTTTGCAAACTCTTGCTCACTGGCTTCAACAGGACTGTATGGGATAGTAAATTCTGCTCACCTGAGCAAGCGTTAGCACACTAAATCCTGAAACACAACAGTTAATTCATGCTGTAAATATTCACCAGGGACAGTATAAAAAACTCCATTAAATCTGAACTGCCCGCTCATTCTTTTTATTATAAAATATCTGGCACTTAGAGACCATTCTTAACTCCCCCTCCTGTGTCAAGGTTTGAGTAGGATCTTTTAACAGTGGGTGATTTTATCACCCTCCAGAGTAGGAATGGAGTTCCTGCCCTAACTCCAAATCTCCTTGCTTTTCCAAGCGTGCATCAGACAATTAACATTTTAATACAGCTTGGAGTTTGCGAATAGCTCTATTCAACCAACCAACTTGAACAGCCCCTTCAATTTTTTTCTGTTTTCCCTGAGAATCTCATGTACAGAACTACATTTAATTCTGCTTTTCTGCTAAAACCAGCAAGTACAGCTCCAACACAATAACCATTCAACTGCTGATGTGTTAACGTCTGCCAACCTGAGAATTCTCCCGGGGTGGTGTTTGGTGAGTTAGTAGCCTCTGTTTCAGTGTAAGACAACGTGGAATCTGATAGATCTGGAAAACAGAAGGAGAACATTTAGTACTTTTGGGCCACAAGCGCTGTGCACCCGCTCACGGACATACTGTGCCACTTTGCCTGCCCACACCTTCCAGAGTGAAACTACTGCTGACCCAGGGCGGAAAGTAAGTGCTTTACTTCTCTTCTCTGACAGGCAAAAATGAAAAGTTTCAATTGCTTCGACCACAAAAATAACTACAGTTCAGTTGATTAAACAAGTAGAAACTTGGTGCGTACTGGATAAAGTTACGTTAAGCCTCTAAACAATTCATAGTTACTATACTTAATTATCACCATTAAAATTCTTGAAGCTGTTTATTCTTGCTTCTTTCCTTCCTTCCTCTTTGCTGAAGCTAAGGAAACTTTGTTTTAACAAGTTAAGAGTCCTTGTTATTCTCTCTTGCTTACCCCTTTAATTAAGCGCTCAAATGTTTGCTCACAGATTATTTTTTCAGTCAAATAAACCCATGAAGTACATCTCACTGTTTTCCATACCTGCAGCACAAGTAGCTTCTAAAAGGAATTAATTTTGAGCTTATTTTTCTTATGTAATGTGAGCTTAGACGACCAGTCCTTTCATTTTCCGGGACACTCTTATGGCTGGACCTCTGGTGTGACCCATTAGCCATGACGCATACTATCCTCAACTGCAAAAAACACTGTGAGTTACTTCTCTGGGTGAGGTTGTGCCTTTCAGCAAGGGGTGGCAAATGCACTGCACCACCCCAAGTGTAGTCCCAGGAAGCACTGTGACTCAAACACCCCGCCAGGACACAGCTCCCTCCCGAATTCCCTTGCTCTGGGGGGTTAGTAATTTGCTGCTGGCCCAGACCATCAGCGAATTATGAAACTTCCCACCAGCTCAGCTGACACTGCCCACCCCTCCCTGCCTACCTGCTCCAGGATGTAGAGTAGTGGTGGGCATCCTGCGGCCCCTCAGGATAATCCGCTGGCGGGCCGTGTGCGGCCTGTGGGCTGCAGGTTGCCCACCACTGATGTAGAGAGTACCAGGCACACAACACCCATGGGTTCCTGCACAGCCTGGCCCAAGGTCTGAATAGCCTGCACAAAGGGTGTAAAGGAAGTTCTCCTTTCCCATTAGGCCTCTGCATAGTTGCACTGTGCACGCCATGGTCCAGCCTTTGGCTTCTGTTGGGATTTTTTTGGTTGCTCAGTTTTCTTGTTAGCTTGTTCTGGGGTCTTTAGAAAAGATCAAAGGCGCCATTTTGAAATCTTTACTCGGTCCTTTGGGTCTGACTCTACCTCCTGTATGACCCCACAATTCCCAGTCTGGTGTTCCTGGGTGCACCTCTCCAAATCCCTTTGAGACCTCAGAGTAATGTATTTGCCAAGTGTGTCCTTATCTATTTGGCAAATACTGAATGTTTCCTCATCCCACCTGCTCTGTGATTCTAACAGCTCTGTGATGAACATGTCTCTCTCTCTGTGTACTTCCTCTTTTGTGAACCAGCATTACTGACCATGGGAGAACTGGAGAAGTAAGATACCACTCAAAGTGACTATCACTGGAAAAATCTGGCCCATTGCCTACAGAGTCTCTCAAAAAAAACACATCAAACTTCCCCCCTTTGAGGTGCACTTGTTACTTCCTATTTACCTGGATACCGTGAAAGCCAGGGCAGAATTTGGCACAGCGTCTACTAAGGGAATATATGCTTTGGAAGGCATTCGCTATTGAATTTTGCCAATTTTAAAGTAGGTCACATTTTATGCTTCACTGTGACCAGATTTATTTCAATTATACTTTTAAAAGTCGGAATAATTCATTGGAAAAAATTAAATTCCATTCAAATGTTTTACAGTATGGAGCTTAAAGAGCTCGTGTCTCAGTTTAATAAACACTATACTAATAATGCTTAGCTCTTACGTAGCACTCTTCGTCTTGAGATCTTAAAGAACTTTACAGTGAAAGTATAATCTTCCCTATTTTACAGGGTGATAGGCCCCAGGTGAGAGAAGCAGGACAGTTACAGAGCTGGGGATAAAGTATCAGAGGGGTAGCCGTGTTAGTCTGGATCTGTAGAAAGCAACAGAGGGTCCTGTGGCACCTTTAAAACTAACAGAAGTATTGGGAGCATAAGCTTTCGTGGGTAAGAACCTCACTTCTTCAGATGCAAGTAATGGAAATTTCCAGAGGCAGATATAAATCAGTATGGAGAGCTGGGGATAGATCCCAGGAGTTCTGACCCCCACTCCAGTCTGCAATTCAATCTAGTATCCAATAAAAAAATTAAGTCTGATAACCAGTCATTACATCTTCATTAATAATTACAGTGTTTCACCTGAATGCAGATTATTCTGAAAAATACAGATGTAGCAAAGAATGTGTGTTAATATATAAAACCATTGGTAATAAAGATATGATCAAAAACATACAGATTATTTTATTTTTATTCATGTATTTCTGATAACTTGTCAGCTGATGCTTGTTCAGAATTAGTGATGACCTCCACGTTCCTACATTTTGACATTTGCCTGACACACCAGGCTGGAAATGACCCCAGTAGAAAACAATACAACATTTTGGTTATGAATTGTGAATGTCCTAGAGTTTGTAAAGAGAAAATACTTACCCAGTGGCTTTTGCTCGTCATGAGGAGACAGCCGAGAATAAGGAGGCGGGGGAGACTCTGGAAAAACAAGACCTCATATTAGTGCTATATCAGGTTAAAAGTTCAAACCCTCAAGTTTTCCCTCCTAGGAAGTAATATTTTGGTGGTAAGGTAAATCTCCATTCATAACATGGCAGAAAAGTCATATGCAAATAACTCTTGGCCAAGATATTTCAAAAGCAGCTGGTGATTTTTGGTGCCCAATTTAACACACCTGTAAGGGGTTTCCAAAAGCGCTGAGCACCCACCCTCTGGAAATCAGGCTTCTTTAGGTTAGGGCATCTCCAAAAATCCAGTTACCCAAAATCATCAGTCCCTTTTGAAAAACTTGGCTTTTATCAACTGGTCATCTGTCTAAAAGAGTCCTGTTTCAAAACATAAACATGGGTTTAACAAGAATTCGCTGGATATTGTGTCAAAGAGTAAGAAACTGCATAGCATAAATAAAAAGACACTATCTTAGGACATAAAAGAAAACATTATGATCCAGATTCTGATCTCATTCACACCAACGTAAATCCAGTAAACAATGAGGTCACAAAGTTTGCAGATAATACAAAATTACTCGAGATAGTTAGGTCCAAAGCAGACTGCAAAGAATTACAAAGGGATCTCATAAAACTGAGTGACTGGGGCAACAAAATGGCAGATGAAATTCAGTGTTGATAAATGCAAAGTAATGCACATTGGAAAACATAATCCCAACTATACAGACAAAAGGATGGTGTTTAAACTAGGTGTTACCGCTCAAGAAAGATCTTGGCGTGATTGTGGGTAGTTCTCTGGAAACATCCACTCAATGTGCAGCAGCAATCAAAAAAGCGAACAGAATGTGAGGAACCATTAGGAAGGGGATAGAAAATATCATAATGACATTATATAAATCCATGGTACATCCACCCCTTGAATACTGCGTGCAGTTCTGGTCAATCCATCTCAAAAAATATATCAGAATTGGAAAAGGTACAGAGATGGGCAACAAAAATGATTAGGGGTATGGAACAGCATCCATTGGAGGATTAAAAAGACTGGCACTGTTCAGCTTAGAAAAGAGAAGTCTAATGGGGGATATGATTGAAATTTATAAAATCATGAATGGTGAGGAGAAACTGGGTGTTATTTACCCATTCACACAACACAAGAATTAGGGGGTCACCCAACTAAATTAATAGAGAGCAGGTTTAAAAACAAAGTAAGTTTTTCTTCACATGATGCACAGTCAACCTGTGGGACTCATTGCCGATGTTGTGACTATCGAAAGTATAACTGGGTTCACAAAAGAATTAGATAAGTTCACAGAGGTCCATTAATGGCTATCAGCCAAGATAGTCAGGGACACAGTCTCATGCTCTAGGTGTCCCTAAACCTCTGACTGCCAGAAGCTTGGACTGCATGACAGGGGATGGATCACTTGATAAACTGACCCACCAGGGCCATTCTTATGTTCTTTCTTTTTTTTTGTTATATAAATTTGCTTTCAAGAATGTAACATTCTAAAAAGTGAGAGCCAAGTGCTATTGGCAGGGTCATATCAGTTAATTCCTGTTAAGCAGAAATTCCCACTGGCTTCAATGAGGAGTTCTGCTTAAAATTCAATGGCCTAATGTGGCCCCCAGATTATTGAGATTAGCGTGTGTTCTTCAGTTTTCTACAGTGACCTGAAAACAAACGGATTTGGCAACACGACCCCCTAACCTATCTGCAGTTCAGTTTGGATTACTTTATTAAAAATAACCTCAATCTCCACCGTGTGATGGTTTTGATTTGGACTGCAGTCATTTACTGCTTCTGCAGAAAGGAAAGGTCCTACATCTTGAAATGAGCATCAGTAACCATAATAAAACAAGAGCACACAATTCTCTTACTCTGCTCCAGTGCCCAGGATCTGCACAGCCAGGACCACTTTCTTCCAAGTATTTAAGAGCCTCAAAGAACAAAAAAAAGTAGCCAACATTCCAGATTGTGGTGATTCTAAAGGAATGGGATCTAATTGCATTAGTTGTGTCTGCCAAATGTACTTCTTATATTCTAAAAACAAACCTATCGCTGCACTAGATTTCCTCTGTCACAGCACAGACAGCATTTTCACACCCTTCTGCTAGTTACACACTGTAAACCTTGTGTATACGATGTGAACACACACATCAGAATCCAGAGTAGGCAGACAGACATGTTTGAAGAAAGGGCATCAAGGCCAGATCCAACTCTTACTGATTCTCATTTCCAGATTGCCCTCAATGGGAGCAAAATCCAGCCTCAAGTGGGTGGGTCCCAACACAAATTGGCAGTATGAAAATGATAAAAAGACCGTTAAGAGCTGTGCTGTTTCTTTGAGGTTTTAATTCTACATTGTTTGGAAAGCTTTTACATAAAAAAGGAACTTGTAAATTTCTACAGATGTAGCCTTCTCTAAGGTAAATGTAAATGCACATCTGCTACAATTAAAATGTGATTTCATGTTCAGGCACCTAATAATCTTCTGGGGAAAGAACTGCATTAGTTCTCTGCATAAAATACAGTCATTTCTTACCAAAAAATGGCACAGAGCGAAACAGGATTTCTGCTTGCAAAATAAATAAATAAAATAAAACTCTTCCCAAGAAAAAGTAACATTAACATGATATTTAATGTCCTTCCGGATTTCTGTTCATAACAAACTAAAACAGCGTTTATGCATGAGCTAATGAACCTCAAGAAACTTCAGACTACGTGAAAGTTGAGAATTTTCTTTGGTCAGGACTTTCCATCTTGGAATCTCTTTCATTCTTCTATTCTCACCCTGTATTTTTACACAGAAAATGGATAACTAACCTCCATTATTTAGGGTGGGCTATTTGGTTCACTCTGCCAGGTTTTTTTTGCACTAAAACAGCTATCACAAAGGAGTATGTTCTTTCCCCCACCCATAAAGGCTAAACTGGCTGGAAGAAGTTAAAAAAGGGGTCACTGCAGCTTTAAGAAAGGCAGCAGTAATTGCCTAGATCCCCAGTCAGTCAGATAAACAGCTAGTCAGACTGGCGCCAGCAATATGCAAACTGCATATTATCACCACTTCTTCACCTAAATAGCAGAGGGGGACCCTCCTTAGGAAAAAAGGGCTTTTTAAGTACAACTTGAAACTGATCTCAATTCAAAGGGGATAATGCCGGACCAAATAAAAGAAAAGTTTTTGTCTGTTTAATGCCTGTATTCTTTGCTTCAGCAAACCCATGTTTTTCCAGGCTGCCTTCTAAAGTCACTTAAAAGTTGTGTCTCCTTCAGTGTGATTTAGATAATAGTAATTTTGTGACTATAATTACAGCAAAATAACAAATGGGGAAGCAAAGAGACTGGGGTTTATTCCTAGATCATGGAGCTTTTGGGAGACAGGGCTTTAAAAACATCAGTTGTATTCGTGATGACAGTATTTCTTAAAATGTCCATCCACAGATATGAAACATGTCTATGATCTGTTGGGTTAAAGGTAGACACCTTTTAAATGAGTACAGACCTCTCCAAAGCACTGATCTCAGCAAATACACGGCTCTGGAAGTTTTCCTGCTGTCTCAAAATAGGAGGCAAAGACCGGGGGGAGTGCCACTCTTTCTGGTGTCTTTTCAAAAGCATGTTTGGAGAAGGAGCCCAAGGAAAAGTCCAGTTTGTCTCCCTCAATGACAGAAACTACACCGAGCCTTATCAAGCCACGCATCGATGAGTGCCAGCTATGTGCACAATGCAACCAGAGCCCAGCCGCCTTCTGAAAGAGGGGCTGCTGGCTCCCTTTGGGGAGGGCTAGCTCGAAAGGGGGTGACTGGAAGGGGGTATGAGACTTTCTTCAGCTCTGGGAGCCTTCGGCCTCTTTGATCTTCCCCCCTGGTTTATAAACCCCTCATCCTCACACAGGCAAACTCCAGTGGAGGGGCTTAATTCATTCCGGGGAGCTGCCTGGCCGGCTGTGTAATGCCTACAAGTGAACAGCAAACTGAGTAGATTAAAGCTACCAACTCACCATGGGCTTTGCCTCGTGTAGGGTCTATTGCCCCAACTGGCTGCTACCTCTCCCTCCCTGCCTAAACCCACACACGTGCTACTGGGACAGTTGTGGCCCCTGGGGGACAAAAACAACAGACCTCAGCAAGTAGGCAGACCAGCACCAGGAGAGCAGGTGAAATGGGTCTCAGCCAAGATACCAGGGCAATAGAGCTTGCCAGGTTTGCCCCATGCCACCAGCACTCACTTGCCTGTTATCATGTGGCTTGTGCAGACCAGCAGGGTGCAAGGGGGGCTGGGGCTGAGACCTACTACTGGGGACCTGGATGGCTTCTGTGGATCTCACAATGTTATCAGCAGCAATTGAGAGCAGCCTTCTTCCTCCCTCTGCACTAGTGCCTCCTACTGGCCTTTGCACAATGGGAAAGAAGCGCCCCTGCCAGACTAAAAGGGAGACAGAGGCTGCGGGGGGGGGTGGTGTCTCTGCTGGGTTGCCTGAAAATGCACACTGAGGCATTCTCAAACTTCTTGAATGGGTGGAAAAATACGATTCATAACATCAACTGGCTGGCTGCGTATTAAGAGTGTTTCCTTGACTCCAGTTGGAAACAATGGTGCAATTCATAGACTACACCAAAGCGGTGAAAATCAGGAGGAAGTTCAGACCTGGCGTACAGACGTCGGTACAACATATTATGCACACGGGACAAGGTTCTGCACCTTCCTAAAATCCACTCCAGCAGGGCTAGGGCTAAACAGCTACACAGAAAGTGTGAAGGCGTTTAACTGCAAGAGGTTTGGAGATCCCACACCAGCCACTGCTCTGTTGAACACTATCCCAGCTAAATTTCAACACAGTCTTCTAAAACATATGTGATGGGCTACTGATACAAGCAAACAGCATTATATCTTAAACCTAAATCAGGGTACACAAATCATCTTAATTAAAACAGAAAATAATGCTCCTGGTGTTGCTAGAACTAAAATATTCCTTCCCAGTTTAGTTTTGGTTGTTTGTTTTAAACACCTAACTCGCCGATCATAGCATCTTCCCCTTTTATGACTAAAAAAAACCTCTGGGGATGAATAGTTCCTGATGGCTGCCTACACAGAAAACTACAATCTAATCCAAAAAGGGTACTGAAATATGAGCAAAAAAGTGGTGTTGCCAATTTTCTTGGCTTTAGGGCTTTGGGCTTGTGTAGGCCTTTATGCATCTTTGCATCTTCCCCTTAACTCTCAAGCCTAGATCTGGTTAGATCCTTAAAGCCCCAGTGACAGGCATTTTTGATAGAGGTATCACATTCAAGGGCTAGTTATTGCGGTTAATCGGATGCAGATCTGACAGATTTTGCTCCTGGTTAAAACAAAAAATCCTGCAAAGAATCGTACTTGGGGGTGGGGGAAGAAGAGGACAGACCAAAATAAAAACTGACCCAGCCCTAGCCAGCCCGCCAGGTGCACCTGGGTTGGCCAACCATCTGTATTCAAACGTACATCGTACGTAGCCATTAAACCAAGCAGGGACTTTAGAGGAGGGCTCCCCAACACCTGGCTTAGAAGTCGGGCTAATCTCCGTGCCACCCCCGCTGGACGGGGCGCGATCTCTGCTCTCGGGCTGGGGGACTGGCATGCTTAGGGCTCCCAGACCGGGGTGGGTGTGAAACCACCCAGCGCCCCGTCTCCCCTAGGCGGGAGGTCTCTGCGCACCCCCGCTCCCCCCAAGGGAGACCCCCCCCCATCCCAGACCTCGGAGGGGCCGCTCCTTACCTGGCCCACAGAGCCTGCTGAAGTGGTAGGGGTTGCAGCAGACCGTGGGGCTGTCGGCCAGCCCG
Organism: Trachemys scripta elegans; assembly: GCF_013100865.1. Taxonomy (NCBI): domain Eukaryota; kingdom Metazoa; phylum Chordata; order Testudines; family Emydidae; genus Trachemys; species Trachemys scripta. The sequence continues at coordinate 80,631,350 of NC_048307.1, read as the reverse complement.
AAGCTCTGGCACTCGCACAGCGGTTTCAGCTCCGCCGGGTGCTGCAGGTCCGGCCAGCGGAACAACTTGCCCAGGAGCAGCTGCGGGGGCGCCGCCTGGCCCCCCAGACGCAGCTCGCTGCGGGAGACCAGGACGCAGCCGCTGGGCATCCCCCCGCGGGACTCCACCGCCTCCACCAGGCTGTCCAGCGACCTCTCCTTCAGCCGCTTCAGCAGCGAGTAGGTGACGGACTTGAGCTCCTGCTCCAGCAGCAGGAGCCGGGACCGGGCCTCCCGGCTGCGGGGCTCCGGGGGGGCTCGCAGCGGGAAGTCGCCAGACCGCAGCTCCCTGTCCCGGGAGGAGGCGCCCGCGGGCCTGGGGCTGCCCGGCTCCCGCTCCTTGAAGAGGCAGCAAGTCACTGTTTTGCATTCGCTCTCCTGTGCCCACCACGGGCTCTCCTCTTCCCCGTCCTCCTCCTGCTGCTGCCCGGGGCCGCCCCGGGGCCCATCCCGCTCCGCCATGGGGCTCCCCCTGCCCTCCTGGCCCGGCTCCCAGGCGCACAGCTCCGCTGGGTCCCTCGCCAGGTTGCGGGTTACCGTGCGGATTTCCGAGGAGGGGTTTTTCTCCGGGGTTTTGCTGCGGCTGGTGCCCCCACCGTGGTCATGGCTTTGCCTGGAGCTCCCATCTGCCCCTTCCCTGTCCGGGATGACACGGCTTCTCCAAAGTCGCCGCACAAGACCTGAGCGTTTGGACCTGAACATACGACAGCTCGGAGCTGGTAATTTCGGGGGTTGGGGGGGTTGGATTTTTATTTGATGCCCGCTCCTTCCCCGGCGCAAGCCCCGCGATCGCCACCACGCATGGAGCGGCGGCCCCTCGCAGCGCCGTGCAAAAGCCTTGCACAGCTAATCGCCGATAGATTGCAACAAGGCTGCAACATGAGGGAGACTGCGGGGAGGGGAGGAAGAAAGGGCCGAGAAGGCGCCGCGGGGGGCTACATCGACACACACTGGGGGTCGCCTGCCAACGCTCCTTTGCAGCGGCTGACCCGGGAAACGCTCAGGAGATGCCCTACATTGACTAGCAATTTACAGCCCAAGATAAAGCAGCGAGAGGGGTCACAGGCAAACGCGGCTGCTGCTTCGCAAACACAAATCCTGCCTTGCAAACTAGCCCCATCAACTGCGTTTCTTTGCCATTAAAACAGTGAAAGGGGGGAGGTGGCAAATCCGAAACGGCGGTTCTGGATCAGTAAACTTGCACCAGGTCCTAGCCTTGGAGTTGTTTCCCTTTAAAAAAAAAATGCCACGCACGTTTCAACACATGAATGGAAATTGTAAATATCCCGGAGAGAGCTGCTGGAAATCCTTAATTAAGGAAAACAAAACACACAAAAAATCCAATCCACTATCCTGCACGTTGGAGCGCCTGGAATATATGGTCCTGGAGCAGCCCCCACCCCAAAAAAGTGACTTCTGCTTGCTCTGTTGCGATGGGATCTGTTTAAACAGCACTGTGCCTTTCTTTCTTTCCCCTTCTCCCTCTCTCTCTCTCGCTCTCTCTTTCTCTCTCTCGCTCTCTCTTTCTCTCTCTCTTTTTTGTTCTTCTAAAACACACACAGGGCCCCCTAGGAGAGAACTGGACTCATTGGCTGCCTCCCATCATGTGCCAGTCTAGACACTTTGGCGGCTCTCTGTGCACTGATTGTTGCGCAAACAAGGTTTCAAGTTTCTTAACTCTTAAAGGAAAACACGTCCCTTGCAAAGGCGCAGGCACGGGGGAAGGGTTTGTGGGGGCATGTTCGTTCCCCGGCGGCGTGACAGCCCGCCAGCCCCTTCACACACACCCTGATCGTTTGCTAAAAGATGGACCCCGAGCAAAAATGTTAGGCAAAATTTGGGGATCCAAAAAAAAGGGCTTGCAGGTGGAGGGAAAACTCTTCAGCTGAACTCTGGTGTCAGGAGTAACGTGCGGTGTGTGGCGCATCTGGTCTTGTTTCAGCTGGTAAATGCGAAGTCATATTTATAGCATCCACAACCCCTCATTTTTTAATTGTATAAAAAGCAGTGCCTTGCACATGCCATCCTTAATCACTGGCGGCTGAAGAAGACTTTGATCTTGCTTGGCAAAGGCAGGAGGATAATGCATGGGCATGGACCAACAGCGAATCCCCACTGAACTAACCATCACTGCAAGGGGGGGAGAAAATACGTGTCTTTTCATGCTTTGACGACCCAGGAAGTGAGCCCCCTCTTTGCAGAACAGCTAAGCCACTTTTTAGCTTAAACAAAAAGTACCTCTGTTAAAATGTTTTCTGTTCCTGCTGGATACACATGTATTTCCAAGAAGTGCTTCCCAGGGACACCGTTGAGTTATGAGGCTGCTTTTTATTGATGTTCTAAACAGTAACTAAGGGTACATCTACACTACAGCAGGGAGTCGATTTAAGATACGCAAATTCAGCTACGTGAATAGCGTAGCTGAATTCGACGTATTGCAGCCGACTTACCCCGTTGTGAGGACGGCGGCAAAATCGACTTCTGCCGCTTTTTGTCGGCGGCGCTTACTACCACCTCCGCTGGTGGAGTTAGAGCGCCGATTTGGGGATCGATTGTCGCGTCCCGACGGGACGCGATAAATCGATCCCCGAGAGGTCGATTTCTACCCGCCGATTCAGGCGGGTAGTATAGACCAGACCTCAGACACAACCTTCAGGTCTTTTGTTTAGGTTTTATTAATTATTGGACGTCTATGGCGGACGAAGATTATTGAAGTAACCGTGCAGGAGCAATCGTTCTGCAATTCATCACCAAGCCTTTAATTGTCAATTTCACTTTGACCCAGTCATGTAACATTTCACTTGAAATAACTTTCTGTTTAACATTAATTTACAACCTCCCCACTAGGGTGGCGGGGTTTGTTTTTTTTTTCCAATTGGCCTTTTTGTTTTCTGGTTTAAGCTGCTGCGCCGTTTTACAATTACACTAGGAAAACTAGGTCAGGAAAGCATGTCTAAACTATGAATGTTCTAGCTCGAAGTTCAGCACATGAAGAGTTAATGTAGTTTCCTCCACTGGAGTCAGTGAGACTGGGACACACCTCCTGGATGTATTAACTTGTTCAGGGTGGCAAAAGTTCAGGCTTGTAAAGTCACGATTGGCTCTCAGCAGAAATGTGCCTCGCCCCTTAAATACTGATTGGTTGGGCTAGTGAACTAGAGCAACCTACTTTATATCACAGATTGTCACTGAATGAAAGAAATTCCGTTATCGTCATTGGTCCTCAGCGGTATTTATGCATCATGCACCTTATGGTGGTTAGTATATTATGGTATAATGTATAGGAACTTGAAATAAAAAAAAGCAATCCATGATCTTAGCATGCACCAGCACAAGCCTTTGCATTTGGGGTTGTTCCTGTTTATAATCTGCTCCAGAGTAGATTTAATTTGTTACTTGCTAGTTTGGCCTCAGAACCTGTAGCTCTCAGCATTTATTACTCTAGCTTTAGTTCTTGGCAGTTTGACTACCTCACTCAGGAATGACAGGTTTCAGAGTAGCAGCCGTGTTAGTCTGTGTCCGCAAAAAGAACAGGAGTACTTGTGGCACCTTAGAGACTAACAAATTTATTAGAGCATAAGCTTTTGTGGACTACAGCCCACTTCTCTCACCCCGGAATTTAGGAGGCTTTGGTTTAGATCTTGGATGTTACAGATCTGTGAACAGTGTCTCTAGTTTAATTATGGCAAATTTGTTAGTCTCTAAGGTGCCACAAGTACTCCTGTTCTTTTTGCGGATACAGACTAACACGGCTGCTACTCTGAAATCTAGTTTAATTAGAATGCCCAGATCCCAAGTGCCAGAGGCACCAAATAAAACGACCATGAATATTGGGTTAAAAAATACTAGTGGGAGATTAATTATTAGCTGGCAGCAAATTTAATTATTCAGATGACACCCTATATTATGAGCACTTCAGCAGGTTGTGTGTACGTTTCTCTATCACATCACAACAATGAAGCTGTATTACAATGACAGTCCACTAGAGGGAGGCTCGGGCAGCTCATAGCTGTGATGTTTTTGTTAAACACTTGAAACAACGTTTTCTGGGGCAGAGAAATTGATTTATTCCGCCCATTAATAGGTTAGAGTTTGTTAAAAGTAGCAGCAGCTTTCTCCTGCTAGGAACATAATATTTGGCGTGAAACTGAGTGGCTAACAAACGTGCTTTCCTGAACTTATTATCTCAGGACTAAAAAAGTTTATTGAAAACTAGATGGGCTTATTATAGTTAAAATATGACTTATAATTTGTATGACCTTTCCAATCACATTGAATTTCACTTTTAAGTGGCAACCGACCTTTTGGGGAGATTTCTGAGTGATACTGCAAACCTGCCGCTTATTAAATGTTACCTTCATTGTACAACATTTTTTATGTTTACCTTGCCAGGAAGGGACATGTATAAAAATGTTCAAATATCAAGGGAGAGGCTGCTACGGTAAGATAACTTTGCTCTGGTCGTGAACACCTGCTTGAATGATGTTCGCAATGTAACTCTCTCATAACACAGTATTCTAAAGGGGCACAGACATTGTGAAAGGTCGCTCTTGACTAGCAGGAGACCCTTCCAAACTCCTTGCCAAACATTTTTTATTGTGCAAGAGGTAGTAAAAGAGTTCTCGACACGTCATTTTTCTGTGCTTTTACCTGCTCAATTCCCCTTTCTCTGTTCATTCTCAAACATCAAAACAAGGTCGTTTTGCAGCTAAGGATGGAGGTTTTTCACAGACACAAATGCTTACCGAAATAATTGTTTGGGAAGTCAAAGCTATACAGCAGAGACAAATATAACCAACAAGTATAACAGACCCCGAGACCCTTTAATGCTGATCCTAGAACCAGTTGAATTTTTTTGATAACATACACAAACCAAACATGTTCACAATTTACCCCCATGCCACCTACCCCTCCCATTCCCAACCAGTGATTGAACTGGTCCGGACATTTTAATGAAAATGAAATTTCAATCAAAAAAATAATAAAAAATAAAATTAAAATGTTCATGATTTCTTCCCTCTCCTCTGTTTCCTGACCAACTCGAGGCAGCAGCACAGTCTTATGGGTGCAGCTCTCTGCAAGGACCCCTAGGCCTGATCTAAACACAGAGGTGCATGACTTTAACCAAAGCCGTGATTCTAAACTGATTTTGTTAAATCAGCACAACTTTGTGAGGACACTTAAACTGATTTAAAGCTGGCCTATAGCAGTTTAGCTTGCCCCTGTACAGTCCAATATAACCAATTTTAAACCAGTATTAGTGTGTCCACACAGGGGTTTGCACTGGTTTAGCTACATTTATGTATAGACAGATCCCTTTTGACTTTGGAATTCTCTTCCGCTCCATTCCAAATCAGCCCAAATGTATTGACCTGCAGGGCAAGCTCTGCAACTCTTTTTTTATTTTAGAGCGGGCTGTGGGATGGTGCTTGGAAAGTGGAGTTGCCTTTGAGAACTGAAGGAAATGGGGAGTTTGGGTTGGGTGATGTGACTTTGCTGCCAGGCTGGTGTGTGCTGGGTGGGACTTGGGGCTGTTTTGGTTTTCTGTGGTTCTGACCTGTACATTCCATTGAGGGCAGCGTGCCTAGAGCTTGGGATAAGCATCTTTTTCTGATCTTAAATCAAAATAAATGAACACATATTAAGGGCCTGTCTGCAATGGGATATGTGTTCTGCTGTAGCTACACCGAGGCAAACCTCCCACGCAGCTGTAATAGCAGGCTGGCACTGGGGCAATGGTCCTATACCATTGGCAGGCTGGCACTGGGGCAATGGTTGCATTATAGCTTCATCAGTACAGACATCCCCACTATAGACAGGCCCTTAGAGTCATAGGGCACCATGCCACCCTGGCATCAGCTGGCACTCCTCCACGTAATTTCAGTTGCTCCTGTTTACCCCAGGGGTCAATTTGGCTCCAAGTGATGAACCCTGCTATATCATTTCCATGACAAAAAATAAAATGCTACCCTCTGATTGTCATTATTTATTCTTTGTCTGACCATAGCTTCTAGGAGCCCCAGTCATGGACCCCAGTGTGCTAGGTGCTGTACACACACAGAACAAAAAGACAGTCCCTGCCCCTAAAGCGCTTACCTGACACATCTCTGATACCCAAGGCTCCAAAGGGCAGATTCCTTGACCAGTATTTTTTCAGTTTCCCAACTTACGCTTCCATGGTTTGAGAAGACAAACTAAAAAGAGGTAGAGAGGAGAATTCATCATTTCAAGTGGAAATGCTTGAAGATCCCTGTTAGCAGCTAGCTGTGTGACTGTATTATATATTGTGTGTGGAGGAAGACAGTTGTCATTGATAACTCACTGCACTTAGCCCTGTAATAAATCCACTTTGTTTCTGTTGGTCATTCCAGCACCATATTCAAACTACACTGTTGACTCATAAAATGAATATGAAGCCAGAGCGTCAATTCCATGTGTGTGCATGCACCCGGGGTCTCTCTCCAAGTGGGGAGAACACCCCACCCCTCCCCACTCAAACCTCTCTCCACCTCCGTAGGGTTTTCAGGGCTTTAGGGGGAAGAGCAGGGGATTAGCTATTCTCTGCAGTACTGTCCCCAGCAGACCCACTAGGTTTCTATGCAGAAATCCAGTTGGGAGTGAATACAGGGGATCTCATTTGAATGTTCACTCACTAGGCCTGGAAAGTATGTCATGTGACAGACCATGATAATACTAGGATGTCTCCTTGCTTAGTAGTGATTTGCAGCCTAACAATACTTTGCACTTATCTAATACTTCAAAGCAATTTACAAATATTAGCCAACGCCTCACAGAGGCCGGTAAGTATTATCCTCATTTTGCAATGGGGAATCAGGGCAGAGGTTACATGATTTGCTAAGATCACAGAGGAAGTCCGTTTCAGAGCTGCAAGCAGAATTCAGGACTTTTGAGATCCAAGGGCTGTGTTTAGACCATACCCGGCCTCTAGCTACTCAGAATTCATGCTTTTTTATAGGTCAGAACTTGACGGACTTCAATGCCTTTAAAAATTCGCCAACTCTTTTCTTTCTAATATCAGCATTGCAAACTGGTGCCCAAATTAGACCGTCACAAATGTGCAATTACTAGTGGCATCTAAATATAAAAACCTGAAATAGTACCTCATTTAAGTAACGGACCTGTTATTGTTTTGGCAAGCAAAGTATTATGCTTCTCAACAGTGTATAATCATCCTGCATGCAGTATAGCTCAAAGAACAATGGAGCCTTCAAGATAATAACTAAGGCCTGCTATCATTGTAAGCACAGGTATGCAACATAGGAGTCCCAATTTGACTAAATGTGCCATCTAGTTCTTTTTTTTTATTTCAACAAGATCACATTGTTTGGCACTCTAAAATGGAGCAGGAAAAACAGAGACCTCAATTGTACTTGTCATAATGTACATATAATTTATAATAATGTTGGTTATTAAAGGATTTTAGTAATTAATAGCGGTGTGTTATTTCTTTTGCCTCTTATAAGGGCAAACATTCTTGCGAGATGCTCTCGAGCTTGTCATATAGGTCTCATAATAAAAGCTGGATAAAGCATTAGAAGGTTTTAAAAGTTTGCCAGTTACCTAAAATGGATCCTTTTTTTATTCTGCCCACAGGTACTGTACAAGGTCAAATCCTCTAAGGCCTATAAGGACCATAAGTGGCCCCAAAGACAGGGGAATGAATCAGACTGTTTCTCCTGCCCAGAGAGAGCCAGGATGCAGATGCATTATGCGGGGAGATGGGAGACAGAGCACAGACCTGCAGAGGCCGCCACACCAGCATAAGGGGAAACTGAGGTCAAATCCTGCATATAGGGACCATTTTATTTTATTGTTTTAATAAGAAAAATAATCTGGTAATTTTCTAGATTTTATACCTTCGGTATATTTAAAAGGCTTTAAACCGAGTTAAACTAACAGATAAGAAGAGATTTAAAAATAATCTGAATAATTAACATTGACGTTTAAAAACATCCCTGTATTTTGATCTGATATTATTTGTATTGCAGTAGTCGCTGGAGGGGTGAACTCCGATCAAGCCCCATAGGCCAGGGTGCTGTATTTACATGTGGTAAGAGTCGAGACAGTCCCTGCCTCAGAGAGTTTACAGCCTCAATGGACAAGAGAGACAAAGGCTAGGAGAAAAGAAGAATTATCATCCCCCTTTGACATATGAGGAATTGAGTCACAGCCAGCTTCAGTGACTTGTAGAGTTGGTTTGAGAAATTTCCACAGAATCCTATTCCTTCAGAAGATGCGATTCCTTTGAAATCAAAGTCTTGCGAAATCGGGTTGCTTTTGCCTGAATTTTGTTTAGGAAGAAAACCAGAGGGGGAAAAAAGTTCTGACCTTGCTGAAACATCCTGGTTTGACATTTTCTGACTGGAACATTTTGATTTTTCATTTTTAAATGATTTCGTTTTGAATTGTTTAGCTTTTGTACTATATTATATAAAACAAAATTGAATCAGAACATTTCAATCATCCCCATACACAAAATGCCTGGCCTGCTGCTTCATGAGGAATTTCAAAATTCGGGGGTTCCAATTTGGAACCAAACCAAATTTAGAAATCTTGAAATTCTTCGGGAAACCGAACTTCCATTCTCTAATGACTTGCCAACGGTTCCCCAGGAAGACCCAAAGAGCTCACACCCTGCCAGCCTGTAGAATACAAACATGAAGATCAGAGGCGGGGAGGGAGACATGGAAGAGAGAAGTCATCTGTGTGTCCTGCTCCCCTTCCTTCCTGACCCTGCAGCGGTCCCTCAGCCGGGGCTCCCAGAGACTGGGGTTCATGGGATCTAGCAGTGGAAGAGGAAAGGGGGCAGGATGGCTGGTGCGTTTACCTCAATTGAATTCAATTTCCTGCTCTGCCACAGACTCCCTGTGCGACCTTGGCTGAGGGACTTTGTCTCTCTCCATGTTCCAGTTCCCTATTTGTAACATGGGGATAACGCCCCACCGCCTGGGGGTGTTGGGAGAGTGTTACATTAAAGATTGTAAAGGTGCTCCGATACTACAGAAGTATCTACCCTCCCAGGCAGGAGATACCCCGTTAGATAGATTTATATACTGCCCCAGCATGTGAGGCAGGGAACTGCCTGAGCCAGCCAACAGCAGGTTGCCAAGGAGAGAGGAGTGTCTAAAGCCTGCCCTTCTCAACGAGTTAGGCCCCTACGTCCCTATGAGGGTCTGGGCCCTAGATGCTGCAGGGATGGGTGCATTACAAATGCCTTAGACCAGTGGTTCCCAACCCTTTCCTTGGCAGAACCCCCCTCCCACCTAGTCCGGAGCCCCTCTCCCATTTAGCAATTTGGGAAAGGCAGGAGGGTGCGAGCCCCCAGAGCGAGAATACATCTGCACCTATCGTAGTACTGCTTCCAGGAGTATTGGGTCAGTCTCCCTCCCCTCTGGGACTGGCTCTTGGGCAGCTGTCAGTTGCTTGCCCACTGGCCTTGGTGCTGCTAGGAGAGCAGGTAGGGCGCAAAGAGGCACGAAGGGGAGAGCAAGTATTTTCCCTGCAGATCCGGGGCCTTTGTGGGTCCTGGGAGGCTTCACCCCCTGCTTCTTCTACTACCCTCATGCCCCCATCAGCCAGGAGAACAAGGCGCTGAGTATGGGGAAGAGTTAATGGAAACTTGACAAGACGAACTTTGCTGAGTTTCCAGGCCTTTCAAAGCCCATCCCCCGAGTATCAGCTGTGGGTGGGGCAAGGCTAGGCCGGCCTTTCCAGGGCTGTAGTAGCATTTCAACATGTACAGTCTTTATTAGGGACCACAGCCTCAGGGCCTGACTGCAACGGGCATATTGCAAACCCCAAGCAGCAGATAAAGATGCTTTTCTCAATAGATTTCCTCCCTGCTCTCTTCCTTTCTGCTGATTCGTAGCTATCATTCCTACTCCTCCTCACTGGTTTTCTCCATTCTCTCTCCCCGGCCCCCCCTTTCTTTCTTTCCTCTTTTGCCCCTGAAAGAAAATTTCTTAGTGCTGCAAAAATTTTCAATCCCTATTCAGTATATAGCTGTGGGCAGAAGAAGAAAAACAACAGAGACTCCAATCTGCAGACAGCACAGAGCTAAGAATATGGTTCATTGTCTGGCCCTCAAATGTCTTTGACTCGGACACTCTCATAACGCAGCCAAAATAATATTTTTAACCCCCATATCTCATGGTGTAATTTCACAGTCCAGCAAGAGATGATCACAGCAGTGATCATAAATCATGAGTGGCTACCTTAAAACACTTGCCATCCTCCTCCCTTGAAATACTGGACAATTAGAAATACATTCTTACTATACAAGTTGGATAGTATATATTCCAGCAAGTATTCTTCTCTGGTATTATCAAAAAGGATAGATTGTAACCCAGATGGAAATCTCAGGCTGATTTTAAAGAGGCCAAATTCACAGCCTGGGTCATGTCATTTTCTGCCAGCATCAAACGAGGTCCCAGTCCCCAGAGACAGAAATAATTGCAGTCCTCAAAGATTAGGACTTCTACTTCAGGGCCTTCTCTAAATCAAATCCATGGAAAAGCCAGAGCACAGCAAAATATCACAGCAGACATTTAGTGTAATGAATACAGACTTCTTAGGATTTTTAAAAGAATCTGCATCAAATGTTTCCTGTATGTTACTCCAAAATTCCTCTGATGTGCTCCAAATGAAATAAGACGTTGGATGGTTCTTAGCTCTCCTGTCAGTTTTAGGAGAGACATTGAAATATGGAAACCAAGTACAGGCATAGCCCAGCTAACAGTTTCTGGTGGTGCAGAAAATGAAAAACAAAAATCACAGATGATAGGCGCAAGCTGCTCACGGGCAGACACAGCTAGGTAATGTCAGAAGAACAAGAGAAACCAAACCTAAGCAGAGCTTTCTGTACCCTAAAAAGGGTGACGAACTAGAGGCCTACCCATTGGATCATCCACGCTCTCTTCCACTAACCCTGAATTGCCGTGTATTGTATGCACGTTATTTCTAAAGTGGTACATAATATGGCGGGACCGGTTGACTCAGGGGAGCAGTAATAGGTCCATGCACCCTTCATTTCTAGATCTCCAGTTCAAAGCCTGCCCAGAATGGTAGCCCACAAAATGTTGTTACCATCCGATTGCCAGGCAGTGAAATAAGGTGGGTGGTTTCTGCTCGGTTTCCAGCGGGCACGTGTTCACCAAGGGCTGAATGGGTCACGGAGACAAGACCATCCCCTTGAGCTGGTCACAACAGGAAGGGCCTTAGACATATTGGCAGGGTCATGTCACTCTGCCTTTGCTTTACTTATTCTGGGGGCGACCCAGAACTTCAGCCTCCAGGGTCCCAGTCCAGCCCTAATTTCACAAGGATGTGAGTAACAGGTAGGGTCAATGCTCTGTGTTTTATAGCATAAAAACAGAAGCGCTGCTCTGGGGGAATACACTGCTAGCCACCAGACCAGCCTGCTGTAACATTAGGAATTATTTTCAGTGCTTACAAACTAAGTAGGCAGGACAAAGGGCAGGAGGGGGTCTCCTGAATCCCAGTCTGGTGCCTTATGCACTAGGACACACTGCCTCCCAATACACACAGTAGAGCTGAGCAGGCAGAACACATGGTGTTGACAGTCTTGCACCACACACAATGGAAATGAATGAGCACGACTATGGCGTTTGCAGGGATCAGTTTCCAGGGGGCATGGCTCTGATCACTGAGGAGGCCCCACTGGAAGAGGGATAAAAATATGGTAATATGGGGCCATATCATGACTGTGGCCATGTGCTCATGCAGAGGAGTGAGCTGCATTTGTTATCCTTACCAAAGGTGGACAGAGCCTGGGCTCCATCCCTCCAATACGCCAGCCAGTGCAGAAGAGGCAGTAATCTGTGCTGGGGAAAAGGGCGGAGCAGTTTACTGACCCATTAAGCAGCAGTGGAAGCAGGGACTCTCAATCACAGTTCAGTCCCTGCTCTGCTCCAGGGACAGCACCACTCTGTGCTGCCCTTCCCACGGGGAAGATGCTGATCCAGGATGCGGAATACAAATGAACTAAGAGTCCCACGGAGCCCACGTCTCAAGCTTCATTTCTCCCATTCTTTGATATTTCCAGCTTTAGATAGACAAGAGGGTTGAGCAGTTTGAATTCCGCTGGCTCTGTTATGACTACAGGAGTCAGATGATATCACAGAAAACAGACACTTGGTTCAAATCGGAAGGGGAGTACAGCAACCAGTGTCCACATGGGGATACATTCTACAATAGCTACCACCCATAACAAACACGTCGTATTTTGTCCTTTTTATCAGCATTTATTCAGCAGCCTGTGGCAACAGTTTGCCTTTCTGGAGTCTTTTCCAGGCAGATAACACCCAGTGCTGAAACGACCCTTAATTTTTTTGGCACAATTGTTGTGGATTGTCATTTTCCATTTGGAAACGTTCGACAGTAACAAAAACACTCTGGCTTTGTACGTGCCACAAACCTGATCTAGAAACAGACTGGGCAACACGCCAACCCAAATTAAAAAAAAACATTTTTAATTAAAAAAAATTGACTTTAATTAACAAACCTCCCTTGCCCTCCACTGCAAATGGCTGAGGGGCACCCGTGCTGCCATTGTAGCCCCATGAGCTAAAAATGGGGTGGGATGGGATGAAAAGGAAGCATAACTTGATCAAAACATCAAAGCAGACCTGAGAGAGGTCAGATATAAATGGTATTCTGTCCTTTTATGCAATAGTTTGCTCTTCTATTTATGTTGGTATTTTCTGGGAAGAGCTGGTCAAAGCCAACTAGGGCAGGCTTGTAAAAAAGATAATTTTTCTCCCTTGGAAAACACAAAGACAGACGGACTGGGCTGCTGGCTTTCCTCCCTCCCCTAGATTTGCTGCCCTGGGCAATTTGTTCTGTTGCAGCAGCTCTTTGCTGAAGTGACTGGCGTCTGGTACATTTCAGAGCAGACGCCAGTCACTCCAGTAAAGAGCCGCTTACCACATCTTTGGTAAATATTTTCTGCAGTGGTGCAGTAGCGATCTCATAGGGCAGCACTGTTAGTTCATAGTCCTCTCCAATAATAACTCAAATGGAGCAGTGCAGAAATGCCACAAAATACCAATCAGCAAAAAGCTACTGGTTCAGAGCAGACGTTTGGAGCAGCAGGAACAGGGGAAGGAAGAGGGGGAAACTGCCCCTGAACTTCCTAAGAAAATGAAAACTATTCATTCTGAGTTACCGACTAAGGGGGATCATCAACGTTCGAGTGAATGGGTCCACTTCAAAAGGCTCATTCAAATGTGCATGTTGGTCAAACACCAGATACTCGGGTGCTTCCCCCAGACTCTATCCAAACCTCTTGGGTCTTCCAAACTGGGATGTGAAACTCATTACAAAAAACAGGTCTATTCTAATTAGAGGTGATCAAAAGTATGGGGAATTTTTTTACAAAAAAATTCATCCCTTTTTTAGTCAAAATGTCAACCACCTCTATTTCTAATCATTCTACTTTCTGGTTGAATTGCAAGCTCTGCAAAGCCAACTCAGGAAGGAAAGAGGTATGTGAACATGGAAAGTGAGGGGGTGGGAAGGAAGGGATCTGACCTGGAAGTCCTTGGTGCTCATGGGTGTAACAGAGGGTACATCATCTTTAAATATACACCAGGCAGGTCAGGGTATCAATAGAATCCTAGGTGTTAACGGGAATAAACTCTGCTAATAAAAAGGAAGATTTGGTTCAAAAGTCACTCTGGTCTCTGGAGAGCCTTGTCTATCCTGTTGTCCATGATATGCCCGTGGAAAGAGATCCCCCATCTGAATGCTGTATCCATATATTAAGTGTTTCACTGCTAAACAGTGAAGAGAAATCTCTCTCCAGAAAACCCCTGTGAGAAGAACAGAAGCAGTGGCTTATTTTCCAAAACATCTTTAACAAAAATCTGCCTCCACACTAGGATGCAATCTCAGACATTGTTGTAAGATGGTGTATGCCTAAATCAACTTCTCTTTCTCTGTCTCCACAAAACAAAATCTCTTTGCAAGATCAAGATCAGGCAGATAATCCCTGTTGTTTCCCACCTGGGACAGGACATATCTACCTCCCTTGTCGAATCCAATCCTATTTCTTAGGACTCTTAATTGAGGATTTCCAAATCTGTCTCTGCATCTACAACCAAGCTGAGACACATTTCTAAGGCTTCTCTTAACATTTGGGTAACACTCCTCCATGGGGCCAGGTCCTCAGTTGGTGTGCATTGGCACTGCTCCATTGAAGGCAATAGGAGCTACACCGATTTCTACCAGTTGAGGTGCTGGTCCATATATTTAAGTTCACCTGTCTTTTGTGAATGATTACCTGGGGACATACACCAATACCGGACCTAGACCTGGAAGCTGACTTTTATTCACCCTATTCAAAGTACATTGGTCAGCACGTTTCCAGCGTAGAATCTATAGACAGTGCTTTGGCAACTGCACAGAAACAAGCATCTGCAGAAATTCATAGAAAGCTTTGAAAACTTACCCCTAGCTATCAGTTTTTAGATACTTAAAAGAACACTCAAACTAATAGCTTTCCGTGGCCCCTCAGGTCATACACACTGATAATATGTGGCAAGAACACCCTGCTTCTCATAAAGAGCATCTATGTGGGTGTATTACCTGTTTTAAAATGTCCTTTAAATAAAAGTTGATGGGTTTTAATAATCTGTTTCTTTTTATTTAATTAATAAGTAGATAGCTATTAATTAAGCACATCTCTACACCAAAGAGGATTAACTTGCAGAGAGATAGAGAAAGACAGGGAGGATGGAGGAAGTTTTGTTATTAATTTAGGGCCCCCAAAGCAAGCTGTCAGATTGGGTGCTCAGGAGGCCATAGTCATATGATGAATACAATGGAACAATACTATTGCACTTTTCATCTGCACATGGGATGTTTTCAATCACCACTGAAATGCATCCACCTCTGATCTGGAGCACAGCAGCTGTTTAATAGCACACAACAGCCTCAGACAGGAAGAATTTAGGAAGGAAGGTAATTCTTTTGACTAAAACACCAGGATTAGGTCATGACCTATATGTTACCTGAAAGATGCAACTGCCAACACAACTGAGGTCTCTAGCCCCACAACTGGGCATAGGTTCTGTACCTGGCTCAGACTTAAGAGTGTTGCCGATTGAATCACCAATATTTCCACTCATATAAAGTTATTATAATGGGTCACAGTTTGGGAAAACAATAGAATGGCTTCCCAACGATCCAGACAGAGATGCCCAAAAAGCTTCAGGTAACAAGAGGAGCAGGATCAGCAGCCTTTGAAATGCAAGCTCAGGGTCTTCACACCCTAGATGCAGATATTAAATACGTAGTACTAAATAATAACAGCAGCGATCACAGAGCTAGTTCTGAATAGCGTCATTAGACAAACAACAAATGTTGCTCTCTAAGGCATAAAAGCAAGGGTAGCATTTTTATTAGTTGAGGTTTCTTTATTTTTTATGGCCTTATCCACAAGTGCAGAGAGCCAGAGGGAATTATTTCTTACTTACATTAAAGCAAAGAGCCAACAGACCACAGCAGCACATCCACTCCTCATATCATTACTTCTTCTCCAGGATTTATATTATTCTCATTGTTAACCCTTGCCCAATGCAGTTATCCTTACAACACACTGAGTGCTCTATCACTTCTAAGTAGCATTAGTATTCATTGTTATTATTGCAGCGTTTAAAGTATACTTTGATTATATTAAAAGGAATGTTTTGCCAGCCAAGAAACGTCCATGATGTAATTTGTTGATGCTAATGCTGCTCCCAGGAAGGACAATGATGACATTAGCATTGGATTCCAATGAGAGTCAGATTCGGTGCTTAAAAATACATCACCCTGTGATTACCTGGGCTGCTCTTGCTCCGTGCCAGGGTTAATGTGGGGGCGGGAAATTGTTCATACGGGCCCTCTTTCTTTAGGTCTGACTGAACCTGACATTGGAGGCCTTTGGGAGAGGCAGAAGATTGTAGATCCCAATGCTGCTCCCTTAGTGGGAGTTTTGCCATTGATTTCAACGGAAGAAGGGCAGGCTACAAACCCCGTTGCTGATTTGTATCAAGTCCCGGGGGGGTATTTTCATTGGGCAGGAGGTGGTAATAGCAGGGAATGGTCTATTCACTGGCCATTGACCAGTATTGGATATTGTTAGGATGGATGCAATAAATGCCCCAATCCTGGAGTTAAATTATACCAGCAGACCCCCGCATGGTCCACTCCCCAGGATCCAATGGCAGGCTCAGTGTCTGCTCCCACGGCCCTTACTCGCATGAGTAATCCATGAGTCATACAAAAGTGGCGCTCAATGGGATTCCTCCCAGGAGGGTTGCTGAATCAAGTCTAAAGAACATTTATCTATACACAAATATACTCGTCATTAAAGAAATACAAAGACAAGAAGGTTTTTAAAACAGTTTTTAAGCAGCTCAGTTAAGAATATTAGTGGTCTTTGCACCCTATACGTTTCCTGTATATTGGCCTGTTCCCCTTAACAGCTAATCTCACTGAAGCTTGCAACATTATCACCATGGAACAAATGTGCATGATGTGTCATTCTATTGAGTTTAGTTACATTTCGTGGCTGAGGGGTTGAAACGTTTATTGCAAACTCCATTTGCTACAAAGAGTTAAGATTTCACTTGGTAGCCTGTTTTTGTTTCTATTCACATGTCAGCGCCTGTCATTTTTTTAGTCAATAGGACATGTCCAAGGGATGGAGACAGACTGGGTTAGTCATTCTGACCATGGGTCGCCAGTCACTGAGAACTGCCTGAGGTCATTTCCAGATATACCACTAACAATGAGAGGGAATCTAGACCCAGGAGACGTGCAGGAAATAGTGCTGAGATTAAAGACAGAGATAGTCCTCTACAAACGTACATTGGAAGAATGTTCCCTATGTTCTGTCAACAGAGTTTCTTCCTCGCTCAAGACTGTCTTTCTATTTTAAGTCTGCTTTCAAACCAAAAATGGTAATCCTATTGCTTAATGACTACCAGCCAAACTTGCCCTACTTTGGGCTGCAGTTCTAGCCATAGGAGCTATGCTCAAGGAAATGAACCTACAAAAGCTGCTTTTGTTCCCGGAGTTGCTTTAAACAACATCTCCTTGTCATGGAAAGTCTCTGATAGGTTTGTTTCTTTGACCACTTAAATCACTTGGCATTAAAACCAGTCTGGAGTCAGGGCCCTTGATACCATTCCGGGCTCGCTGCAACTGACAATTAACACTGGTATAGGCTCTAGACAAGCTCAGTGGGTTACAGCCACACGGTCAGACTACGATACCCTCCTTACTGCATAACTAGTCCCATTAACATGAATAGGGCTGACTCCAGGAGTGAGGTATTAATCATGGCAGAACCAGGCCCATTCTTTGCACCGCCACAGTTAAGGCTGGGCCAGCACTTCGATAACAGTCCTCCCATTTTATTAAGGGGTTTGAAATGCAGCCATAACTATTTGCTTCTATCTCTTGAAGCAAATTTGGGGCCATGGGAAATCTACCTGGTAGCTAACTTATTGGGGGTAGGGAGGACCAAAACAGAAAGCCGCTTGGGATGAGTCTTGTAACTGGAAAACAGCTTCACGTTTTAAACTAAACTTGGGCAGGCCATTCATCTTCTGCATATAAGGTGCCTTTGGGTGTTTTGGAAAAACATTAGTAAGAAATCTGATTTTCCATCCATAAACACTAGGTGCTTTTCTACACAGAGCACCAGTGGACACTATGGGAGTGTGATTCTACCATGCACTAAGATGCTGCGTATTAAATGATCTGCGTAGACCCTGTTGGTGCAAACTACAGGAGTGCTGTTCAACAATACCACATTAAAGTACACTTGGGAGCATTAATTTCTCACTAGCAGGGTCTACACAGAATAATTGATTTGCCACACGTTAGTGCACTTTAGAAATCACACCCCCTAGTATGCGCTGCTGCTCTCCAGACAAGCCCTAAAATTCCACGAGGCTTTTTCAAATCCAGAGTGACTACATGCAGCGTCATGTCCCAGGCAGATGGACATCATGGCTCAGACTATAATGGGGGTGTGGCATACAAGGATCCATCATAATCCATTGGCAAAGTAAGGGCTAAATTCTGCCCACAGATGCATGTATGGTTCCCGTTAATTTCCGTGGGAACACAGGGGTCTAAGACAGACTCAGAATTTCAGGAGCCGTGTGGTAGATTATAATCGCTCCTTAGAGACACAGTATCACGCTGACGATGCACCGCTGAACAGAGGGGCAGGAGTGACTTGAGGCCAGGCTAGAGAACAAACACACTCATTGCTAACTACGTCCAAGACCATCAGCATTCTTAGGTGTTGTTTTTGTGGAGCTATTTATGTCCATAGTGCAAAGAAAAACCTGCAGCGCCGAGTCTCAGAGTCTGGGTCAATTGACTCAGGCTTGTGGGGGTCAGGCTGCAGGGCTAAAAACAGCAGCATAGCTGTTCCGGCGCAGGCTGGAGACTGGGCTCCAAGATCCTCCCCCCTTGCCGGGTTTCAGAGCCCGGGCTCCAGCCCAAGCGCAAACCTCACTACTGCTATTTTTAGCCTGCAGTCCAAGCCCCATGAACCCAAGTCAATCGACCTGGGCTCTGAGACTCTCTGCAGAGGGGGTTTCTTTGCAGTATAGACATATCCTTAGCAACACACCATAGGCCAGGTCTTGTAGAATTTTGTGTGTGCTGCTGCTGAAGATTCAAATCACAGAGCAAAGTTTTCCTGCCTTGACAGCTTTCCTGCATTAGCGCTCGGTATTAAACAGGGCTAGAGGCTGCTCTAAATGGTGTCAGGTGTCAAGGGGCCAGGCACCAAGACATTGGTACAGCAGCCAAGGATCGGAGGGTACGGAGATACCCTGGGTACCCTCTTTTCCCCAAGCCTGCACTTAGGAGGGGATAGTGTAGGAGCACTATGCCAGCTCTGCCCATTGGCGAATCCCCCTGCCCAGGGGTTACTCTCCCTGGTTACGCTGGCTGTACGTCTTTTTGTCCCAGTTATCTAGCACGATCGGTCACATCACAACTCAGAGCCTGGCCATCGGCTGCTAGTGTGAGCCCTCTAATTACACCCCTACCCAGCTGACACAATGACTTCAGCTTATAATCATATGTTCTTAGAAGAGAAAGAAAGTGTTGTCAGTGCTAGACGTTCCCGTTCTTTGACACTGGGGCATTGTTCTCGGTCTGCTCTGGAAAGCACTGACATCAAGAGTGATAGGAATGTGCTGCCGTTCAGTGCTGGTCTCCCTTTCAGAAATGTGCGTACATTTTTATTTAATTCCCACCCTGTTGTTGTCACTGGGCCAGCGGCACCGAATACCGTGTGCCTGGAAAGGAGGGAAAAGCAGACTGAAAAGCAATTTTTAAAAAGTGCATTGCGGGGGTTCCAATGGATTTTCAGTTTTCCTGCATTCTTATTTTGTATTGGTTGTAACAGGGCATTAGGGAGAGGGGCGAATCTTATTGAAGGCCATTCATTAGTAAATTGTATTATTATTTATTTATAATGCAGTCGTGCCTAGATGCCTCAGCTGATGTCTGGGCCGCACTGTCGTACGGACCGTACAGACACATAGGCCTGCTCTACATCTAAAACGCAGGTCGACTAGTTCAGGGCTGTGAAAAATTCACACCCCGAGAGACATAATTACGCCGACCTAAGCCCTGGTATAGACATCTCTAGACTGACAGAAAAATTCTTCCATTGACTCTCAGAGGGGTGGTTTTATTACAGTGACAGAATAACCCATTCCATCAATGTAGCAAGCATCTATATACCATGCTGCTGTAGACATAGCCAAAGTAAGAGACAGTCTCTGCCCCAAAGAGCTTGCAAGCTAAATAGACCAAAGGTGGGAGGGGAAGCAGAGGTCTCACAGCACAGCGGGGAACAGAACCCAGCCTTCCTGATGCCTAGCCCAATGCCCCACTCACTAGACCATGTTGCCTTTCAATTTTGCCATGAAGATTTAATTTGTTTTGCTCCCCAAAGAAAACACAAAGGAAAAAAATATCCTTGTTTGGGATGCAATTGGATGTTCAATGTTTTCAAAGGGCTTGATCCATCAGAAGCAGAGGTATTCAACACCTCACAGGCTTGGGGTCCAAGGCAAAACCACAAGTAAATAAGGGGTTACCGCATATGGACCTACATTAAAAATGCGAGTTTGCTCTAAGCTTTGTGCAAGCCGGTCAGCAGTGCTCTGGCTTCTGCTTTTGATATGCTCAAAGCAACAAAACAGAGTGTGGACTCAGAAGCCCAATTCACAGACACCCCACATCTCTGCCCTTTCACTCAGCTCAGATGCAGAGATTATCGTCGCTCAGATTATTGTCTTTGGGACTGATTTTCCACTTACTTACACGGGTTTTCCGCTGGTGTAACCTACTGCCTTCAACTGAGTTACTGCTGATTGACTCCGATGTGCGTGAAAGGAAAATAGAGCATTTAGCTTTGTCTTCATTAGGAAAACTGGGACCCCCAGTTCATCACTGGCGTGCTGCTCTGCCTGGACTAGCTGTATTGTGTGGGCCTTTTTTCCATCCTCTCTCTGAGCAATTTTAGATGCTCAAATGGAGGTAAAAAGGACTGGGTCCTGTCTGCAGTATGGCTACCACCTTTGCTGCCAGTGGTAGAACTGCACTGGTGCAGAAGTCTCTGTCCTGGTGCAGATGTAGCTCCTGTGTTTCCTGTTGGAAAACATCTTTCCCCTTTCCCCATCTCTGCCTTTCAGAGACTGCTCAGACATCACAAAGCAAGGAGGGAAAATCAAAGAGACACTTAAAAGAAACTATGTTACAAATTCATTGTCAGCGTAAAAATCTTCTGAGACCAATAACTCTTTCCGATAATTAATTAAACGAAAGTGTCCGGTGAAACTAGATTCAGATGTGCCATCATTGGCAAGGCTGTGAGAGTACTCACAAACTAGAAACATGCCAAGAAAGAGGCAGATCTCCCGAAGTGTGAGAAAACCTGTGGACAGGGTGAGGTTAGCGCTTGAGCTGGGAGGAGAAAGGTCATTCCATTTTGTGGAGGATTTAGATATTTCGAAATCTGGTTGCACTCCAACTCTGAACAAAAATCAACAATTTTGAAATTCTCTGTGAAAGGAAATAGAGCCCTGGCTCCAGGACAGGCTGCCTGGCGGGATGCCCTGGAGAAAGGGATGTTGGAAGACCTAAGAGCATGGGTTGCCATGAGCCTGGGCTCCCAGGTGTTCCTCTACTCATCATCCTGCCACGTTTTGAAACCTGCTAGGTACCTGCAGAACTTCGTCAAAATCGAACCCTTGCCACAAAACGTTTCAATTTTGACTAATCAGCAAATTTTGCGGAATGAAATAATGTTTCACCAGAGTCTTTCCAACCAACTCTTGTTAGAGCCAGTGCCCTCGGTGTGCCATCATTCCACAGTTACAGAATTTGCTGCAGAATTCCCCTCATGCAGCAGAATGGGGCCCTGGAATCTCAGCTTTCATTTAAAGGAAAAAGTATGTTTCTAGCCTTCACCGTTGTGGGGAAAACATAGAAAATGTGACCCAAGAGTAACTGATGTCTATCTGAACTAGCAGGCAGCCTAGAACAATAGCTCTGAGAAGTGTTGAATTGTCCCATTCATCTCCATCTGATGTTAACTCTGAAACCTAAAGAAGACAGACAGTCTGCTATCTATTAGAAAACTCAAAATGTGGAGACAGCATAAAATAACCTGAATTTAATATCAAAGTAAATGCACTATTGTTTATTTTCATGTGTCATTCATTACAAACCTCAATTTTGCAAATTTATCTGCGGCTGCTGCTGAATTTTCACTGAAGTGCTGCAGACTCAAGGATTCCTGCTCTATAATTTAGGTACAGCTCACCACAGGGTACCTAGGCCTTGATGATAGCCTCACAGCTTACTCTACAGAGAACTGAGATGAAAGTCAATTCTTTTAATTTTATTATTGAGACACACCAGAGTCCAGTGGATTAGGCAGGGGACTAAGAACCAGGAACTCCTAAATTCTGAAACTGGTTTACCTCTGTGGCCTTGGGGAAGTCACTGAGTGTCAGTGCCTTCACGTCCCTATCTGTAAAACGTGATTTATAATATCAAGCTGCCTCAATGGGGTGTTGGGAGTAGGTATTAATGGCTGAAATATGGGTTTATTTTTATTAACATCTGAAGATTTCTCAAATGTTTTACAAATATTTCTGAACAATCCCTCTGCTTCTCTCCATGGGATTTTGGCTCAGATCCTATAAGGTATTTCCCATTGAAATCAATGGGAGTTAGGTGCCTTTGAGGATCTGGGCCTTTCCTCAGGAGCTGCTTGCTCTGACTTCTCATCACCTACCTGAGGATGTGATACCTCTGTTGCCAAAGCAACGATAATATTTCCACTTTCGCTGGGGACCAATAAGCTGCCTCAGGTAAATGAAGAGACGTGTAGAAATCCTCCTCTGCTGCTGACATTGCTACATCCTGCACTGAAATTGACCAAGAGAAATTTAACCAAAAAGTTGCTCTGCATAAAATGCATCATTCCTGCACCAGGACATTGGGGCGATTCTTTGAGCTAACAAGTTCTGATTGTTCCCAACAACGCCAAGATTTCCACTTATATGTGAGGCTGCAGCGCAAACAGCAGGACAAAATTCTGCGTTCACTGAAGTAACTCTGCTGGCTTTATGGAGTTACTCCATATGTACACCAATGCCAATGTAGTGCTGAGTTTGGCCCAAAGACTAAGCACACTTCAAGGCCCAAGTAGAGTGTGTATTGCATTGCATATCTTGAGAGCCGTTTATTTTCCTCTTCAACATGTAAGTTGCAATATATTATTGTAGGAACTGATCATTGTAAGGGCCTGCCCCTGCCCCCATTAAAGCCCATGGGAGTTTTGTGGCTGTGTTCAATGGGAGTAGAATAGGACCCTTAGACTATAAACTCTTTGGAACAGGACTTTGTTGTTTGTTTTGCAGTTCACCTCTTGTACAGAGCCACGGATCCTTCTCTAATAAATCACTGGTGAGTACATCGTGCGTTCCTCTACACCAGTGTTTCCCAAACTTGGGTCACCGCTTGTGTAGGGAAAGCCCCTGGCGGGCCGGGCTGGTTTGTTTACCTGATGCGTCCACAGGTTCGGCCGATCGCGGCTCCCACTGGCCGTGGTTCACTGCTCCAGGCCAATGGGAGCTGCTGGAAGCGGCGCGGGCCAAGGGACATACTGGCCGCCCTTCCTACAGCCCCCATTGGCCTGGGACGGCGAACTGATGAGCAATTCTAAGTTAAAGACCCAAACCTGGATGTCTCACACATAAGCCAAACCCAGGAAAACAGTCCCTTCTTAAATGGTTCAGGTTATTATAAGGAGGATGCAAAGTGAGGCTGAAGGAACCCAGACTGGAACTCCTGGAACAGAAAGATGACTCCAAGCCCAAACTGATGGCTTGCTTTGTTGCTAAAACATGCATGCCATTTCTGTACTAGTGTATGGCTCATTAAAACTCTTCCCTTATACTTTAGCTCAGATTTACCTATCCTGCTCTTCATTCTTGCTCTCGGGGCAAAATTAACTTGTTATATATCTAAAGAGACACGACTCTGGAAATGCACTTAGCTGTCATGTGAGGCATACATTTAAATGTGGCAATGAAAAAAACTATTCTCCACTAACAGCTGACAAAATCCCAGTGGAATATACCACGGGGGATTATTTTATACTTATGCAGCATAGGGACAAAGAGTGATCCGGATGCTTTTCCTGAGGAAAACCACAGCTAGGGATAACCCGCGGACACAGGAAAGGCTTATGCGCTTTATTCTTATCATTAACTTAAAAAAGAAAATATGTGGGGATGAAATTGTATCTCCATCGGTTCGTGATTTCATGCTGCAATTGTCAATTAGGGCAAACATGCATTTTCTCCCCTGGTTCTTTTCAACTTAGATGGATTTATTAGCCGAGATAGGCAGAACAACCCTAAGGAAAAATAAATAAATAATCACAAGTTTGAGAGCAAAAAGGAGATGACACTGGACTTCCAGGATGGCAAACTTCATTTTGATCAGTTGTAAGCCAGTTCAGCGCTACTAAGGACCCAGTCCGAAATCCACTGGTGTCAATGGACTTCCACGGTAATTTGATCAGACCCTGTCGGAATTACCATCTGGCTGCCCATCCATCTATCCCTCTGTTCACCTTGCTCTCCTGTATCTTGATTGTTACTGGGAGATTTTTTTGGTCATATTTTCTCCCCATGTTTGTTAGAGCCTATGAGGTAACTGCACATAATAGAACAACCCCCAAAAGATAAGGCTAGTTTAATTAATGATGGAAGAGGACAAATAAGGAAACCTGGCCCCTATGCAGAAGGCCAGCACAAAATTTAGGGTTTAAATGGGACTTAATTGCTGCATAAGCCTTTTGTAGACCCTGTGAATTTCACCTGTACCACATATGCCTTCGGTAACAATAATGAGGGTCAGATTCACAACAATGTGCCAACATTTGGATTCCATCAAGTTTCTCTCTTTGATTCTCCTGCTGAATTCCTAAATCAGTGACTTGGCTATGAACAGACTAATTTTCAAAAGAGTCAGTCATATTTCACTCCTGAACACTCCCTGCGTCTCTCTGACTGCAGCGCTTCTGTATCCGATCACAGCACATGCTTTAAGCAATGGCTACTCTGTGTTAAGACCTCGGCTTCGCAGGGAAAGATAAAACAATACAGCATTCTGAGCTCAACTTCAGAATGGAGGATTTGGACATTGTTTTCTTTTCCTGTTTTGTTTTGCACAGAATATTTCCCCTCCATGGAGTCACTTAGACTCCAGAAACAGACTATTAATAAACTTTTGACTGCTTTGGATAGTCCAAGCCAAAGGCTGAACTTAGAGGGGGAAAGGAACATACAATTGTATAGAGCCCAAAGAACATATAGCGATTATCCACCACTGAATTACAACAATCTTTGTGGTGGCACACAGAAGCTGTCCAACAGAACAGAGTCTAGTCTACTGATCCCTGAACATGATTGAAACGACGTTCTGAATGCCCAGCACATGCTTTTTTTCTAGCTTGGATACTGTTTGGTGGCTTTCGTCAGTGACTTTTGGTCGACTAAGAAGTGGCCATATCAAAGGGGAGAAGGAGTGGTCTTGTGGTTAAGGCACGGAGCTGGGAGACGGGAGTCTAGCCAGGGATCTGAAGCCATTCTTGTTTGACATCAGCAGTTCCCTGCCGGCCCCATCAGAAACTGCCGAATGTAAGCTGTCATTTTTAGAAGGAAAATAATAGTTATTCTGGAGCCTAGGCTTCCACTCAATCAGCTCCTATGTGCCAAAGTACAACTTGCCTTGTCTCCAGCAGAGGTTTAGAAGGTGTTAATTACAATAGGCTAGCTAATACATTCTAAACCCCAGCCCACCCTCCCACGTTTTAATCATAGTCTAGACATACCCTTAGAGGAAGAACCATAAATAGATTCCAGATCTGACTCCCAGGCAAAAACCAATTCAAGAAAATTGCAGTCTCCAGTGGGAGCTGAGGGTGCTCTGTACCAGGTAGGAGTAGGATCTTACAGCACTGCCAAGATCCACTTCAGTGGTAGATGAAGTCATTTCTATATCTAGGTTGGATGTAAAGGGGTTTGGGATCAATGGCATGAAAGGTCACCTGTTAATGTAAAATATCATTATGAAACACAACATCTAAATGCATCCGAAGAAGTGGGTATTCACCCACGAAAGCTCATGCTCCAAAACGTCTGTTAGTCTATAATGTGCCACAGGACTCTTTGCTGCTTAAACATCTAAATAAAGAGTCTGAATTCCCAAAGAAACATACAGGGATAGAGATTATGGGCCAAATTTTGCTCTCAATAGCACCAGAATAAATTCAGGATAACTCCACTGAAGGCAAATCCACTCTGGATTTGCACCAGTGAAACTGAAAGCAGAATCTGGCCCCATGTGTCTTATTTTCCCCTAAGTTTTCAAATAAGATCTGTGTAAAAATGACACATTTGTCTCAGACTTGAAGAATAGTTTGTAACCGTTTCTTCATTAGGGCCTGCATTTTCAGAAGCACATTTGTAAAATGCCAGATGCTCACATACAGTACGTATTGGGGTGCACACATCAATTTGCACACACCCTGTGCATTTTGTGCATGCACCGTTAGTATGTACTTTTATAAAACTTGGGCTGTTTTTGTCCTTTTCCTTTCTACAGCTTATAAAATTATAGAAGTGTAGAATTACAGAAATGTATTGAAGTATTTGGTGCAGGGAGAAACAGCGAGATTGAGAGCAGTACTGTCAACCCCACGTGTTCACAAATTGAGTCAAACCCCCAAAAAATCACAAGGCTGGCTTAAAAATCAGAAGGTTTAAAAAACAATATATTTGGAAATCACTTTATTGGCCTTCCAGTTTCTGAGCCTTTTAAGGTTCATATTTTCAAGCTTTTCTCTGAAACCATGAGGACTGGACATTTCCTTTTATTTTAAACGAAAGCTGAGTTTCTCATGTAATCACATGACTCCAGATCCTGACGCTTTACCAAAAAAAGGTAAAATCCTGGCCCCATTTAAATCAATGCCAAAACTCCCATTGATTTCAACATGGCCAGAATTTCACCCCAAATGTAACGAAACGTAATAAAATCATGAGAGTTGGCAAGACAAAAAGAGAGAGAGAGATTTCCAGATATCGGTTGTTGCTCTGGCAAACAGCCAGAGGATCATAATAATACACAATCTTAAACAAGCTCTCAGAACAGCTACACCGTACCATTCCCAGCCCCAACCAAAACATAATGGCACGAAAGGAGCTGACGCTCACACCAACCACTACACTACAGCCTCTCACTACTTCTTGCAGCTCGGACTTGAACGAGCACTTTCACTGGTGGCCAGAGCAAGGGAACAGAAAGAAAAAACCGATTGGTGCACCAGAAAACACGATATTAAAATGATCCTGCTGCTCTCCATTAAAAAAGCCACCCAGTTCCGCAGGAAACCCACAGGTCTGGCAACACTAATGCTAATTTATTAAAAGACCCATGTACATTCCAGATGTTTACTATGCGAGGAGGGGAAAAATAAATTAGGACTTTTCTCCTTGCCTCTATTGAATATCTGTTGGAAAGACTGCGCTAGCATAAATTCCTCCAGCAAGTCCAGAGGCACCGACAGAAGAGCGATGCTTTTCATTACAAACCTCCTGTAGCCTCCATCTCCTGGCCCAGGGATAAAAATGTCATAGCAGTTAGACAAACTGGCTATTGAGTTCCATGTACAGAAGGGGTTTTTTGTTAGTGCGTGTGTGTGAAAAGCAGACCTTAAATCCACATTGTGCTGAAATTCCAAATTCTTTTCCACTAGGCCGGAACAAAGATCATGCCCAAGTATAGCTGTGAATTCAAGTTTCTTCCACAGTATCGCCTCCGTTCTGATTTACTGAAATCATCTTAGATGAGGAGGGTTGGAAAAGTGGCTTCATTTTACACTGATAGAGCTTTGCTGGGTAAAAAAAATCCAACCGCTATACACTTCGCTTCCTAGAGACACTAGGACTGTGCATTCTGGATCTGCAAGAAACCGAATCAATCTAAATGTAACCCCATGTGGGCCTTACCTTGGTTCTTGGACTCAGAATCCTGGGCGCTAGGCAACCAAGAGGGAGCGAGGGGAGATGCTAGTTCGAGCGGTAGAGGCCATGGGGAAGTTATTGCAGCATGTGTCGAGAAGGCCACCAGCATGCCTGCTCAAAGAGACACATGGGGGGAGGGGGAGGGGAGGGAGAGGGGGAGGGGGGGGAAGGGTTAAAACATGGATAATTGACGGGTTAAGCCAAGGGCAATGAATTAGCCTAACCAATAAGGAAGGCTCTGGTGATGAGCAGGCCCCTGAGGAGCCATGTTACTGAAGGGAGAACATGCTTTTTGGAGAGTTTAGGAGTCCTATGCCTGCATGCAGGGTCATCCCCAAAAACTGGCCTCTGGGGCCTTGGCAGCCATAGTTCTCAACTGGTTCCAGTCCCTGTTCATGGTAGCTCTCAGTTTATAGGTTTCAGCTGGGAAAGCTTTCACCTAGTTTAGGACTAGGTTAGTCCCTTAGCTCTCTAGCTAAAGCAGTTACTACGCAGCAAGAAATCCTTCTTGTTGCTAGCTCTGGAGTTCCTGCCTGCTTTAACCTGCAGTTGGGCTATACAGAATAAAAAATGAGGATTTGTGATTTTTTTAGAATTATTTTTATATAGTCTGTGCCTGTTCCCTGAGTCCCTCTATGGGGAAGGTTACCTCAGAGGCAGAAGCAGGATACTTTTGGCAGTGAAAAATTCCACATGAGCAGCATAGGATAGCATGGGCCTTAACTGAGACTGTCAGACCCCTCCTACAGCTGCTGAGGGAGCCAGGCCAGGATTTGAACCTGAAGATCACCCACGTCATGGAGTCTGTGAGTGCATCAACCCTTAGCTAGGTAGTTGGGGCCACTGGGTGGAAGTTACCTATTCAACAACTGTGTCCTAACTTGCTGTCTGCTCATCCACCCACATCACCCTCACCAGCCAGCCAGGGCCCTAGTATAGTACACGTTGGACATTATTCCCTTCTGGAGTAAGTCACAGGGTTGGGCATTGGTGACCATAAGAGTATTTGTTTGCACTGTTAATTAATGTTTACCTTTATTACAATTACCTGGTTTGATACACTGTATGTCTCTGGGTTATTCCCTGGGAATCTCCATATATCAGTTGGCTGGGTCAGGGTTAGACAATAGTTAGAAATTTTTCCTTCCAAGCAGCACCTGCTGGTATTTTTGGCAGGGAGGTGGAAGAACTGCCAAGTGATTGTGTATTGGGACAGGACATTGAAAACCCTCAGGCAAGGCTAGAGACGGGACCCAGAAGAACCCAGGTCTATCCATCAAACCCACAAGAAGAATGGCGCCAGAGGAGGTAACCGAGTAGGATAGGGCCATTACATATTGATAGTTGTATTTGTAGTCTCTTTAAACCAAGACTTGGGGGCCTCTGTGTGAGGGCATGAGGCAGCATGCTCTGAATTAGTCTGGGAGCTACAGAGCAAAGGAGAACTTGAGATTTTCATAAAGCAGTATCTAAATTAAGGGGCCTAAATCCATATTTAGGCACCGAATCAGGCCTTACTTTCAACAGTGTTGAGAACCCACTAGTTCCCACTGACTTGAAACGAGTCTTTTCACCGTTTAGCATCAGTACTACTGGATCTTCGGCTCTTTTAAAATTCAGGCCACTTATTTAGGTGCCTTCATGTGAATGTAGAAACGTAACTTGAGACACCTATTTACTAAAATCTTGCCCTCTGTCTCTTTCCAGTAACTTCAATAAAGAATCCACTTTATATTTGTTGGAACTGAGTCCTGCCTTCCCTTTACCTTGTGAGACACTACAGCGTCTGCTATTTTCAATAGTTTTCCTTTAGGGAGCCACTTATGAACCCGAAATAACCCCAGATCTAGTCTTCTCATGGTATAATTTTGCCTAGGGAGGTTGTGGAATCTCCATCTCTGGAGATATTTAAGAGTAGGTTAGATAAATGTCTATCAGGGATGGTCTAGACAGTATTTGGTCCTGCCATGTGGGCAGGGGACTGGACTCGATGACCTCTCGAGGTCCCTTCCAGTCCTAGAATCTATGAATCTATAATCTCCATCACCCAGGAAGTAAAAGAGTGCTGCAAGATAGAGCTCATGTTATTTTGGCCCAGTAAACGGCTCTCCTAAGCATTAAGAAATCTCGTGACAAACGCAAAACTCGCTACATAACCCTTGCACATCCCTATACTGAAAATCAAATCAATGCTTTTCAAAGGCTCACTCATGGTGTAGCTTTCCATAATCACCTGTATTTACATTACAGCTTTCAAAACATTCAGTACCTGTATGTTTCAGCTGAGTGGCACATGCAACAGACTACGTAAGGCTTCCATTTGCCCAGTTTAAAGGAACATTTTGTCTCCTCTGTCCGCTTTGTAAGACTGATTTGTGGGAACTTGCTTCTGCACCATTGATTTTAACATCATTTACCAAGTTATACGTTCTTCACAGTGAGCAAGGAAACACACATAATCCTGGCATATTAAAGGGAAATAAATGTTATCATATACAACTTTGGATTTCAACTATACATTAAAAACCTGACACCAATAGGGCAAGAGATTTGTGTTCACGGATTTCTCGTGGCAGCATCAGATTGAAGTGACAGCCTACATTAGACAGGTGTAGAGGCCTACATTTTCAGTACAATGGGTGTGTGATTGTGCGCCCCATGTCTATGGTGGTGTTCTTCACAATGTCCCAAGAAGAGCTTGTGTTAAACAAATATATTGTTTTAGTCTTAACTGTACCTCCACTTAACATACTCAGAGCAGAACTCCCATCTGAACCAGGCCCTGTTCTGGCCAGCATTCACAGAGCAGTGCTGCATTGCCTTTGAGCTCTCCAGCCACTCCTACAGCCTTACCTAACAGCAGCAGCTCCTCCACACTTTTTTGCACGCGCAACAGCCTTAACAGTGTAGAAAAGCGTGGTAAGTTACAAATGACACATGCAGGGGTGTGTCTTTTACAAAATCTTTTTTGCCCAGACACAAAAGTGCATGCCCTTGTCTGAAATTTTAGCCTATTGGGATAAGTCTGTTTCTCGCACGTTTGTCTTCCTCCTGAAGACAATGGGAGATGCATGAGAGTATATCTGAGGGGAGAATTTAGCCCATGGTGGCATACTGCAGTATATGACAACTGTAAGTAATATGGACTAAAGAAGAAAATAGGGTGACTGGTAGCTCTTTGGGCTAGGTCAGTGGTAGGCAACCTATGGCACATGTGCCAAAGGCGACATGCGAGCTGATTTTCAGTGGCACTCACACTGCCCAGGTCCTGGCCACCGGTCCGGGGGGCTCTGCATTTTAATTTAATTTTAAATGAAGCTTCTTAAACATTTTAAAACCCTTATTTACTTTACATACAACAATAGTTTAGTTATATATTATAGACTTAGAGAAAGAGACCTTCTAAAAACGTTAAAATGTATGACTGGCACACAAAACCTCAAGTCAGAGTGAATAAATGAAGACTCGGCACCCCACTTCTGAAAGGTTGCCGACCCCTGGTCTAGGTAGTGCCTACCTGATCTTGAATCTTACATCATGTTTTAAGGAAGAAACATCAACTGTATTTATAGTGATGAGCGTCTCCCTTGCACCTCTCTCTGTAGGGATATGGGGTTCTGGAGCTGCGGTGGATGACAGCTCCACACTGCTTTCCCCAGCATTCAGTATGTTACTTTTTATTAGCAATAATAAAATAGGAACAAACACATGGGGCGGGGGGAGGAGGGAGGAGGAATGAGTGTGTTCAAAGGCTTCCTGCGGAATTCCACTGTAACAGGCTATAGGCTTGGTACACTAACTCTAACAGTCTCAGCCTTCCCTTGTGCTCCCCCCAGCAGTTGGTTGTATCTCATTTTACATTGAGGGCATGTCCTCTTCAAACAGGACTACATCAAAGCAAAGTAGGAACCTTTTGGTCTGCACCTGCAGCGTCCACACGGGGGAGTTACAGCGCAGCGCTTTGGTGCGCATCACTATTCACACCCCTGTAATCCAAACTCCAGGGCAGTGTAGACATAGCGATAGATTGTAAACTCTTCTGAGAAGGAACCTTCTTGTCTTTGGGTGGGTGTACAGCGCTAAGCACAACTGGGCTCAGATCTCTGATTGGGGCTACAGGCACTACCTCAATACAAATTCTAAATATGTTAATAAGATGTAAGAGCCACGCTCCAGCGCTGAGGACATGCCTGGACTTTCCTCACAGAACAAGAAAACACAGCCCAGCAAAAAGATATTTGCACCCCCATGATAAAAGATGGGCAAGTCAGTACTGCTGGGTGTCTGGAGATGATGCAGTGCAAACCAATTTAGATTTAAACAGAGCTTTCTGCTTGCCACCAAAATAAGCACCATATAGTGTCTCTATCCTCCATAAACCACCATCCCGGTTTAAAGAACCTCCATTCAAGTATTAAGGAGTGAAATATCGAATCCTGTTGTGTGTGAATATGTGAGTCAATCAGTTAATGCTGGGAATTACCTACCTTTGACAGCTGCTCTGCGCAGCAATTAGTGTAGCCTTCAATATCCCGGGTTTCTATCTGCTAAACGAAAATGACAAATAAATCCTGACTGCAGGTAATGGCTAATGTAACGTACATGTGCAATAATATTATTGTGGTTGCCAAGCAACTAACAGGAGGTACAGTGAAAAGAGAGAGAGAAAAGATTCTGAATAAAGGAACACACTGTCTTCTTTATAAGATACTCTATTTATGCAGCCTTTATCTGCTGTTGCCCAATAGTTAGCAGTGAACATAAAAGAATAACAACTCTGCAGAAGACAGTGAATGATTTATAATAAATTGGGGTCTAATCCAAAGCCGACGGAAATCACTGAGAGCCTTTCCATTGGCTTTCTTGGGTTTTGGATCAGGCGTTGGTACCTAGATGTTATGTTGATGAGTACATTAGAAACAGACAGAGGAAACAGAATTTAACACCTGTGCTCTATAGCCTGTGGAGTTCTCGTGACACAAAGGATCGTGATTTCAAAATTAAGTATTTACGTTCCTCCTGCAAAATACGTATGTTCTCAAACACAGAGAGAAATGATACATGCACAATATCCAGGCTGGTACCTGTTTTGTGTGTGTAACTGTATCTTCTACACATGCAGTCACTTGTTTGTGCCCACTTATGCATATTGGAAGATGCAACATGGGGAACTAATTGTGGCCCCAAATGGCCTTTAACTTGTAGTATGGGCACCAGAAATACCCAGCCATGCCTTGCCTTGACTCTAAGGAACACAGCTGTAGTCAGAAAAAAGCCCTTCTTTCCCCCTTTTGTCAATGGGAATTTGAGAGTGCTCAGGACACCCCAGGAGATGCTCTAGAACTCACAGGATTGGAGCCTAAGTGTTCACTCTGCATTAAAATAAACAACGGACTGCCCTTTAAAAGCTGGCCTTCAGTTCTCCTCCTATACCTAAACAGATCATTTAGACACCTAAACATCTGACTGTGCCCACAACACAGGCTGTTTGACATCTAATGAAATTGCTTGCTCCAGCCACTATCTGTGCCCTCAAGAATTGGCCAGTGAAAAACTGAAGATTGAAGCTCCCTTTAAAAATTTGCTCCAACATGTGCAATAATACAGCCTCCATATGCTGAAGTATTGACTATTTGGGTACCACATAGAACACCACAGTACAGAACATGGAGTTAGGGCAGAATGCAAGGCAAGCTAATGGCCAGAGATGGCCTCTCACTAAGTGTGCAGGAAAATGTGCCTTTTTTATTTCTTGTGGATGCCTTTTAGGTTGTTTTTCAAGTTCTACATAACTATTGAATATGCTAAGAGCATGCACCAGAGTTAGAAAGCCAGGCACTCAGAGACATCAGGAGATCGGAGTTAGAACCATTAATCAACTCCTAACGAGATGCTAATTTCCCTTTTATATTAACAAACACAGCATACATTTAACTATACAAACTTATCTCCAGTCTCATGAAAGTTGTTAAACTGCCACATAACAACAACAAAGAAAATAGGAAAGAAACTAGAGTCTCAACTCTCAATACTAATTTCACTGCACAATTACTGGCACCCAGTTGTTCTATTGAAAATACAATAAAAACAAATAAGAGGAAAGTAAAAAACCCTCAGGGAAGAAAAGAAAGCAGCAAGAGAGAGGCAACGACAGGCACAGAATAAATGTGGTGCGAGAGCACTGGGTGCATTATTCGTTGAGTATAATCCTGTTGTGACTTTCACCCATTTTTCAGTCCACAAATGATCTGAATTAAACTCGATTTCTACCATCATAGTTGTTATTCATAACAGTGGCCCATGTGATTTATACAAATTTCAACCTGCAGGTTGTTTGCCCTCTGTTCACTTTGCCTACTTACTATTTGTTGCTCAGGTGTGTGTTTTGTCACTTAAGTCACATAGAATTGTTTCCAGTCCCTGATTTGGTTATTGAAATTAACAGCAAACAATGAAAGTCTGGCTCCTGTTAAGAATTTTCAGAGGGATACTCATCTGTGCTGAGAGTCATTTATCTTTAGGGCTTTGGGAATATTTTAATCAGTACCTGGCTGCCACCCAAATACTTGCAAACAATGAGTAACAACAACCTACCTGTAACTCGGAATCAAACTCTTCATTTGCATTTGCAAATCTATCATTGTTTTATTCTACCAGCTCTGCTACACAATCCATGAATCATTATGAAGAGATCAGAGAAAAGTTCCCCTCTGTTTTAAAAAGTGGTTAATCTCTCAGATTATAGTAGGGCGTGTAAACGGATAAGGTCTGGGGGATGGGAATGTCCCTAACTCTCAGACTCACCCACTGCTTAACCTTTTAGAGCATTCATAAATAGGTGAGCAAGTTATGATGGAGATCAGTCCCCCTTGTACCATATGAATTACACCAATGGTATATTTTTATTTACACAGAGCTAGTGAACCTGGGATCACAATAGCTAAACCCCATTCCAGATCAAGCCCACCTTGATTTGGAGGATTTATGTGAGGCCTTCTGCACCAGGTAAAACCTGAGATGGAACCACATGGACAGAACTACCAGAAGACCAGCTACACAGAGAAGCTCCCTGCATGCCACAAGGGTGGGGGCAGAGGTTGTCTTTTTTGCTCTCCCTGCATAGGCCAACATAGAGATCTGCATACAGGGTGTGCAGTGGAGGGGTCCGGAGTCGTGATTACACAGCCTCAAAGGCCCTGGCACGCCAAGCAATACAGAGAGAGGAGCTGTGACTGTTATTCCAGCCCACTGGCTGTAGTAGCAACCATGGGTGGGACAGGTTGGAGTAGCTGATTTCAATCCCCATCTCCGGCTCACTTTACCCAACTGCTCAGGCTTGATGTAGGTGAACTGTACTCTACCCTATAACAGCAGCTCGCTGTATCCAGCACAGCACTTTGTGGAACCAAATTATAGCATCAGAGCAGAAACCTGCCTGATACCCTGAGCAAACAGACACCCATCTACAGCATTTACTCCTGCAAGAAGCAGGGGTGTATAGGAACCATTGGGAATGAGGAGACATTCACATATAGGGTATGTCTTCATTGCAAAATAATAATAATAATGGTGCAGTCTTAGCTCAGGTTAGCTAACTCAGGTTAAAATAGCAGTGGAGACAAGGCAGTTCAGGTTCTAACTCGGGTTCAAGCCTGTAAGGGAGCCTGGAGTTGAAATCAAGCTGCTACATCCAAGTTAAAACCAGAGTTGCTGTGCCTGTCCTGAGTTAAGCGCTCCCGCTTTCTTGTAGTGAGGACAGACTCACGAATGCAGAGGCCAGACGCACTGAGCTCCATGTACCACCTCACAACCACGCTCTGGAGCTCACGCAGGACAGCTGGGAGCAGCTTCAGGGTGGAGGCAGAATTGGGGCAGAACCATTTGGCCTTGCAGTCCTTCTCCTGGCTACCTCGAGAAGCCAGAATTTAGCCCTTGACAGCAAAGCATTTTTCTATCAAGAGTGTAATATTTTGGGGTTAGAAATAACTAGGTGGAACTAATACCTCTGGCCCTAAATCCAGCACTGGGTAACGCGGGCAAACCAGCACCCCTGTGGGATGCATCATAACAGTTCATTGTTATTTCCCAAGCAAAGGAATGTAGGGGCAGCCCAGAGGCCAGAGTGTAGTTAAAATGCGAGCGTGTATTACTTCTTATCCTGCATTTTGTGCTGGCGTCATATCTGGTCTTGTTCAAGAGAAAAGTTTAAGCCTGGGCAGATAACAATGTGCAGCGTGTGGCTGGGACAGGATCTCTTACACTGAACTTTTGGATTCCTTACAGTACAGAACTATATATTATCCCCGCTCTGGCTCCATACGACGTCTGTGAAAGATGCAGCTAGGAATACTCAAGTTCACCCACTGGGGAAACATTGTGTTACGTGAAGATTGCAGCTTTCCGCCCTTATCTTCAGCCCCAGTTGATGAAGGGCCTGGCGTCAGTCTGGCAATTCTGATGGCTAGCACCAGCGAGGGCTGCCTATCAGCAGAATGCTGGGGCAGATAGCAGACAGGACTATCTAATCACATACCTTTTGCATTAGTGCTGCCATATATTTCTTCCATTTACAATCAGGAGACTGGACCGCACTGCATTTTCACAGGAATGAACTGTCAACAACCCCGTCCTTCCCGGGGCCTAAAAATGGGCCATGCAGCAGGCAGCTTTATCAGGGAGGCCAGTAGACTTCTTTTCTTAGACGTCCAGGCAATGGCCAGACCAGACTTGGAGTCCCCATGAGCGAGACATCGAGGAGACCTTTTCGAGATAACAGCAGTTCACTTGGCTCTCTTGAGAACGCCTCATGGCTGTTCCTTTTCAAAGCTGAAGTAAGGAAACTAGCTCAATTAGAGCATATCAAGAAACTTTGTGTCTCCTGGTTTGTTTACCTTTTATCAGTGCGCTTCATGTGCTTTCCTGCTTTTCCAAGAGGAGCAGGAGGGCTGTTTTGTAAGCTAACATTTTTTAATAAAAAAAAAAAAAACAGGCAGATTTTTTTAAAAGCAACGAATTAGAGTTACTAATTGGACAACAGTGAACAACTGCTACCCGGTTTTTGCTAGATGGAATATTGGGTTTCCTTAGGGTTACCATACGTCCGGTTTTTCCCGGACATGTCCAGCTTTTTGGTAATCAAACCCCCGTCCAGGGGGAATTGCCAAAAAGCCGAACATGTCCGGGAAAAATACTCCCAGCTTCCAGCATCCCTGGCTTACCTTAGAGCGGGCTCCGGCGACTGCTGCTGCTGCTCCCTGACTCCTCAGCTCTGTAAGAGCCGAGCTGCCCGAGCGCTACCGGCTTTGGGCAGCCCCCAGACCTTGCGCCCCCGGCCGGGCGCTTCCCCTCCTGGGCTCCGGCTTCGCTGGGGAAGCGCCCGGCCGGGGGCGCAGGGTCTGGAGGTCTGAGGGCTGCCCGGCAAACCGTGAAGCCGGTAGCGCTCGGGCAGCTGTTTCGCGTGGCTAGGAGGGAGGAGAGGAAATGCGGGGCGCTCAGGGGAGGGGGCGGAGTTGGGCGGGGACTTTGGGGAAGGGGCGGAGTTGGGGCGGGGACTTTGGGGAAGGGGTGGAGTTGGGGCAGGGACTTTGGGGAAGGGGCGGGGTCAGAGCCCCGTGGAGTGTCCTCTTTTTTAAAACCTTAAGTATAGTAACCCTAAACTATATAGTCTTGCTGTTTAAATGCACACAACAGCACCCTAAGATTGTCCAGGTTCTGTTTTGACATTCAGTGCTGCTCTAGGGCCAGTCCTGGAGTCCTTTCTCAGGCAAGGCGCCTGCCTCCCCCAGGAATTTGCCCTGAATAAAGAGGACAGCAGCAAGTCCTTACTTTGTAAACCATCTTTCACACAACCTGCATCTTAAAGTCAGGCCCCAGCCCATGAGTGGACTCGGTGCAGATGGGCCCCCTGAGCCCATGTGGAGTCCCATTGGAGGCAGGCATTATTAATTGTGGTTGAATTTTGAAAAGTTCCAAATCAGGTTTCAGGTGGGACAAGCACTGAACAGCTTAAATGGGAGCAAATCTTGCTTGCCATTGATGCCTGTGGGGCTAGCCATACAAAGCAAGCCAGATTTGCACCTATCTGCATCTCTTGAGGCTGGGATTTTCAAAAGAACCTAAAGCAGTTAAGCAGGCTCTCCAGTTCGTGGGAGTTGGGAATAAAATTCCATTAGGCTCCTTTGAAAATCCCAGCCTGAGTTTGCAAATCTCAAGAGAACGGGTTTCCCTCTCACTGGTAATTCCTGCTCCTCCACTCAAGCTCTTGCTCCTCCAGTACCCATCTGCTCCTGCATTCAAGCTGGAAACCCTGCAAGAACCAGGATTTGGGCACTACTGCTTCCTGCACCAAGAACATCCTAGAAGTTAGGAAGAAAAAAATCCCCTTTTAAAAAATGGATTAAAGATTGATAACAAGGAGCCAGCAGAAAGGTAGGCACCATCTAGTTATACTTGGAAGGGGCAGGCCATATTATATGACCATCTTCTCTTTTCCCACTAGGAAATTCATTTCATCCAATACTTTTCAATGAGAGATGAAGCTGTAGCTCTGTTCCACTCTGTTCCTCTGTTCATCTGGAATACTGTGTCCAGTTTTGGGCCCCACACTACAAGAAGGATGTGGAAAAATTGGAAAGAGTCCAGCGGAGGGCAACAAAAATGATTAGGGGTCTGGAGCACATGACTTATGAGGAGAGGCTGAGAGAACTGGGATTGTTTAGTCTCCAGAAGAGAAGAATGAGGGGGGATTTGATAGCAGCCTTCAACTACCTGAAGGGGGGTTCCAAAGAGGATGGAGCTCGGCTGTTCTCAGTGGTGGCAGATGACAGAACAAGGAGCAATGGTCTCAAGTTGCAGTGGGGGAGGTCCAGGTTGGATATCAGGAAAAACTATTTCACTAGGAGGGTGGTGAAACACTGGAATGCGTTACCTAGGGAGGTGGTGGAGTCTCCTTCCTTGGAGGTTTTTAAGGCCCGGCTTGACAAAGCCCTGGCTGGGATGATTTAGCTGGGAATTGGTCCTGCTTTGAGCAGGGGGTTGGACTAGATGACCTCTTGAGGTCCCTTCCAACTCTGATATTCTATGATTCTATGATTCCACCACCACCCATTTCGGCATCTTTTGGGTGGGATATGGTAGCTTTGGAAATGCTGTCATCTACGCTGCAACATCCTGCCATAAAATATATCTGGCTGCAAAGTGCTCTCTTGAAACCAATAAAACTTTCAGTAAGAAGAATGAAAATATCAGTGTGAGCTCAGCCCCCACCCAGAGCTTTGCTGTGAGGTTTGGGTTCAAACAAATCCTGACACCCAACACCAACTACTGAAACCACTTGGAGCCCATATACACCCATCCCCGCCCCACCAAAAGTCAACGGGAGTTTTGCCATTGAGTTCAGTAGGGTCGGCCTTTCCCCCCGCCCCGCAACTCCAGCCATGTTCTAATTTGTAGTGCAGAGATGTCCCTGTCATAGGGATTTTTCACATTGCACCTGTCACAGGGTAACTACTGGTGGTACTAAGGGGTAACTCCTGCAAATGGGTCCAGCTGGGGGCACCTCAGTACCCACTTGGGGCCCTGCAATGCACCAAGCAGGTCCATGTGCAGGATCTAGCACTAAAACTTCAACCATCCATAGCAGGGCAAAAGCCTTAGATGTAGTAGTGCTGATGGGCTCTAAGTTTCATATGGTTTCTATTAAAACCGAGGTACAGTCAAAGTTTATGCCAACCCCTTCAATACAAATATCCTAGAAATTTGGGGTATTTGAAACCTACATCTGAATTGTGCAGCTCAGGCCCATATATAAGCAGCCCCTGGGCCAGGCGCTCTGCAAGTTTCATGAGCCCAGTAGAACCTGACCTAATTCTCAGGCCTGTGACTCCCAACTCACCTGGTTTTAGGTTTCATGGTAAAGGTTCCGCACAGCTCTAATTCCAGGGCCAAAAGGGAGTGAGTGATTACAAACGGCTGCTACCTTAGCTGCCTGAGGACATTTAAAAAACTGCCCGTGTGAAACATTATACACATCATTTTATATATATATATTAAATGATGTGTATAATGTTTCACATGGTTTTTTAATTCTGCTGTTACTTCTCCCAGTTTATTTCTAGCAACAAAATATTATTTTTTGTTTAACTATATATAATCAACAAAATATTATTTTTAACTATATATATAGTTGGTTCAACACTATATATATATATAGTTAAACAACAAATAATATTTTGTTGCTAGAAGTAAGCTGGGAGAAGTAACAGCAGAATCGCTGCAGAAGTCTCTTCACATCAAAAGCTAAGTGAATGCTGTTCTATTCGAACATTTAAAAATAAGATCCAGGATTCGACACTAGTCACAACTGCCAGCTGTATTTGGGTCTCTCTGGTTTTCCAATTGCTGCTTGTTGTGGAAGGGGCTGTTAGCTGGCCCCTCCCCACCTTTCACACAGGGGTCTCACTTACCCAGGAGAAATTGGGATTTGCTCTGCTGATTCCACAGGTGTTACAGTGTAACAAGAGGAGAACGAAGCATGCCCAGGGAACACAAGCAGCAGCACTGTGGAAGCTCCTTTGTGGGTGTGCTGTTGTGCCAAATGGCTCTTTCCACCCCAAGTACACCCAGAAAAGAGCGGCCTGCAAACTTCTGTGCAGGAAACATACAAGAATTTCACAAAGTCAAGGCAAAGAATAAGAAAACAATAGGAATATCCTGGGGTCCCATGACAACTTGGGAATTCATGCCAAATTCCACCCTGACCAAGCATCTGAGACTGCACATGGCTCAGTGTCTCATTTTAGAGTTGCAGAGTCTGTAAACCCAACAGCAATGCCTCTATGAAAAAGAACGAGCCCTGGGTCCACGGGCCAATGCTGGAGGTGGGGCTATAGAGAACACAGAAACTTTCCATCACTTCTAGACCCCATGAGTCACATCCCCCCATCCTATGGTTCTAACCTCTGCACACCTGGGGCCAGAGGTTCCACTACCTTGCAGTTTGTGTGGTCATAAATACTAGTGCAAAGTGAGTGCAAAATGGGTGTAATAAGCTACCAAGTCAGTATGCTGCATTTAGCACCCACTTGGCACTGGTGAAAATGGCTACACACCACAGTATGGAATCAGGCCCAGTACCCCTCTGGTGTTTTCTATTTTATCTAGGATCTCAGAGGCAGAAGATCAATGAATCCCCCCTTAGGCTGCATACCTACAAGTTGTCTTCCTTCAGCAAAGGGCTTTTTAGAAATACTTAGAAACACCTTTTTTTGGAAATACCTTTTGGCTCCTTTGTCCTCAGCTAAAGAGCCGACATGTAGGTATTTCTGAGGCTAATCACCTTGCCATCACTGGAGCCCTGCTGTGGCTGGTGTTTCTTGACTGCACTTTTGGCCATTGTTGTCACCCCATTTATCAGACAGGCTCAGTCCTACCCACAGTAGTACAA
The DNA here is from genome assembly GCF_013100865.1 of Trachemys scripta elegans. Classification (NCBI taxonomy): domain Eukaryota; kingdom Metazoa; phylum Chordata; order Testudines; family Emydidae; genus Trachemys; species Trachemys scripta. Next base: position 80,590,191 of record NC_048307.1, on the reverse strand, counting down.
CAAGATCTGTACAGAGCACGTCTCTGCCAGGTATAACGCCATCCCACTGGCAACTGCTGAAGCCTGATTAATCTGGTTTTTGTCAAGGCATGTCTACACTATAGCCGCTGCAGCTGTGCCGTTATAGTGCCATAGTTAGATGCTTCTTACATCAATGGAAGGGGTTAATCCAGCTCTCCAAGAGGCAGTAGCTAGCGAGGAAGAATTCTTCCGTTAACCCAGCTGCGTCTACACTGGGGTTAGATCAATCTTAACTACAACACATTTTTCACAGTCCTAAGCAATGTAGCTAGGCTGATCTCATTTTTAAGTTTCAGAGTAGCAGCCGTGTTAGTCTGTATCCGCAAAAAGAACAGGAGTACTTGTGGCACCTTAGAGACTAACACATTTATTTGAGCATAAGCTTTCGTGGGCTACAGCCCACTTCTTCAGATGCCCACGAAAGCTTATGCTCAAATAAATGTGTTAGTCTCTAAGGTGCCACAAGTACGCCTGTAATTTTTCAGTGTAAACCAGGCCTCAGGGTGAGCTGACGTCCTTCAGTGATATCCTGGTGCTTCTGAAATCTGGGAGACAGACCTGTCCTCGCTTACAGACAACCCCCCAACCTAAAGCAAATACTCACCAGCAACCACACATCACTGAACAAAACCACTAACCCAGGAACCTATCCTTGTAACAAACCCCGATGCCAACTCTGTCCACATATCTATTCAAGTGACATCATCATAGGACCTAATCACATCAGCCACACCATCAGGGGCTCATTCACCTGCACATCTACCAATGTGATATATGCCATCATGTGCCAGCAATGCCCCTCTGCCATGTACATTGGCCAAACCGGACAGTCTCTACGCAAAAGAATTAATGGACACAAATCTGACATCAGGAATCAAAATACTCAAAAACCAGTGGGAGAACACTTTAACCTGTCTGGTCATTCAGTGACAGACCTGCGGGTGGCTATATTACAACAGAAAAACTTCAAAAACAGACTCCAAAGAGAGACTGCAGAGCTAGAATTGATATGCAAACTAGACACAATCAACTCCGGTTTGAATAAGGACTGGGAATGGCTGAGCCATTACAAACGTTGACTCTATCTCCCCTTGTAAGTACTCTCACACTTCTTATCACACTGTCTGTACTCGGCTAGCTTGATTATCACTTCAAAAGTTTTTTTTTTCTCTTAATTAATTGGCCTCTCAGAGTTGGTAAGACAACTCCCATCTGTTTATGCTCTCTGTATGTGTGTATATATATCTCCTCATTATATGTTCCATTCTATATGCATCCGAAGAAGTGGGCTGTAGTCCACGAAAGCTTATGCTCTAATAAATTTGTTAGTCTCTAAGGTGCCACAAGTACTCCTGTTCTTCTTTTTGCTGAAATCAATGGGAGTTTTACCATTGACTTCAATGGGGACAGGATTTCACCCCAAATGCCACCAACGTGCCCAATAATTCCCTAAAGCTTGTAGGATTTCATCTCTGACCATTTTTAAAAAAGAAACTGCTTTCTCTGTGAGCCTAGGCAAATGTGTATGGATCACTGAGGCTTTGAGATGTAAATATAATATTCGTCACATATGAACACTGCGATTTATTTAAGATCTTTGGAGAGGTTTTGTTTTATTCTGACAGCTGCCTATTGCACAACTCAAAGTATATTCTAGAAAAGCTGTCTCCACACGGCTGTTACGTACTCTAGTATATAGTACAGTACTATGAATAAAGCACTAGCGCCATTCAAGAGAATGCTCTAGTCACATTTACTCACTGGGCCAAACTTTCAAAGGAGCTTCTGCCCAGCCTCTCATTCTTATCCCACTCTATCATTTCCGCAGAGAAATGCAAACCTGGGTTTTCACACTTGTAAACACATGGACCCAAACAACTCAGCGTTGCTAAATGCCACAATTTTATTGCAATAGTTGATGTTTTTCACAAAGCCCTAAGGCCCTGGAGACCTGTGAATACACCAGAATCTCAGTTTTTGTTTGTCAAGAAGTAATTTTCTAGCTCCTGTAGCTGCAGAGAAAAGCTTAAACATGTGAACGCCAAAAGGTGCAAAAGACAGACAGCAAATAAAAAGATCTCCATATTTATTATTTTTAAAATCTCATGATTTTTATACCAATCTCATGATATTTTGTGGCCTAACTCATGATTTTTGAGCACTTGGGGTTGGCGATACTGAAAACTGTACCCTCAAAAGCATGGGGACACAAAACTGCACCCTCAGTCTTAAAGCCCACTTTGGAAAATGTGGCCAGTTAAGGCAACTACTGTGCCCAGCTGTGGCTTCTTAGCCCCATTAAGTAATTCACTCCGATTTCCTCCAGACATGCCCATTTCCAGGCTGTTTTTCAGCATGTTACAAAAACTAAAGCTGCATTGTACATGGCTTGCCTGCCTTTGCCAAGGTAAATAAACTAATATATGCCTTCTTTCTAGGCATTCACAGCTGAACTAATGCAAATATTAACCACCATTAAATTAGAACCAAACTGCTGTGAGATAATGAAGAAGGTGAAGCTTATGTCATGTGCATATTGCACTCTGATCTATCTGCTGCTTTGCCGCTAAAAAATCTGGCAATTAATAGAAAAGTGATAAGACAGAAAGTAATATTTCCAGGAAGCAGAACACTTTTTCTGAAGAACTACAGTCCCGTTTGTTTTCCCTGGAGTGGCCTGCTGGCAAAAACACGTTACTGATGCTAGAGTGGGGGAAAGGCTCCGAGATTAACACTGGACAAATACCCTGCCTCAGTCGCATGAACGCTCTCATCCAAAGGGAATGGACCTGGGTATATCATGACCGCGGCTGAGTGCCTCCTGCGTGTGCTGTGCATCTCTGAGAGTGCAACTCCAATCACAATTCGATCCACACGCTGGGTCCAACTTGCTTCCTGGTCTGCTAAAGAGCACCTCTGTGTGCATGATTATTTGTATTACCAGAGCACCTAGGAGCCCCAGTCAAGGGTCAGGACTGCATTGTGCATGGAACTGGGCAAACACAGAACAGACAGAGTCCTTGGCCTGAAGACCTTACAATCCAACCAGCCACCCAGGACAGCGCAGAGTGTGAGTATCAGAGGGGTAGCCGTGTTAGTCTGAATCTGTAAAAAGCAACAGATGGTCCTGTGGCACCTTTGAGACTAACAGAATGTGAGTGGCGTTCATTGGCGTCAGTGGGGTAAAATAAGCTAGTGGCTTCACTGGCCCATTATTTTGTGGGTGGGGTCAAATTTGCACCCGCATGGCAAAGTGGTTATCCGGGTGCCATTCCTCAGTGCAAGCTAGTGAATATGTGCCAGCCCGGCCAGAACTCTGCCACCTGCTACATGGGCCCGTGCCAGGCATAAAGGAGCCTATAAAACCAAAGGACACATGATTGTGCTACTGGCTGTCACAGTGGACAGCTGTGACCCCCAGTGGGGTCATCATGGAAGCACCTATGGTGGGTTTGTCAGGAATGCAGCCACTTTAGGAATTTCTTTTAACACTTTTCTGGGCTCTGTTCTGGCTGAGATCAGTGTGTGCATGTAACCAGCCACCTAAGAACTGGAAGTAGCATAGCTAGTTGGGGCTGGATATGAGAATGGGGTCTGTAGAGCACTTGACTTCTATGCAGCGCATACATTCCTCCCTCCTAAAGGGTGGGAAAGTAGCTGTGCTCCCAAGAGTTTGAGGAATCATAATGCCTCTCGGAAATGGCCCCTGCTCAAGGCTGTTCCACAGTGGCACAGTCTGGCCCTAGATATTTTTCCCTGGCTTTTTGCCCCCGGTACTAAACATTCTATCTCATGGGCAAGTCCGAAAGTTAAATTGCATCCTGAGAGAGGTTAGTGCAAAAGCAACCTCACCCTGCCACTGGAGAAAGCCCATGCTTTACTCAGAGGAGCAATTAAGTAAAACTATGGAATATCTACAGTATACAGTTCAGTCTGGATCTCTGAGCATTCACTGAGGTATCACTTGCTGTCACTAGACATGGACAAGACTGATTTCAAACACGCAGAGAGGTAGAGGCTCATGGCAGAGTTCCACCACATACATTGTTGCAGTGGCTCTCACATGATGAGTAATTTTTTAATTGTAGGATAGATTTCAGAAGTTCTTACTGAAAAAAAGCTTACTTCTAAAAAAACCAAAAAATCTGTGTGTTGGGGTACATTTTGTAAACCCTACACCTGAAGTTTAGCTCTGATTTGGTGATAGCGTTTTTAACTACACCTCTACCCCGATATAACGTGACCCGATATAACACGAATTCGGATATAACACGGTAAAGCAGCGCTCCGGGGGAAGGGGGCACGGGGCTGCGCACTCCAGCGGATCAAAGCAAGTTTGATATAACGCGGTAAGATTTTTTGGCTCCCAAGGACAGTGTTATATCGGGGTAGAGGTGTATATGGCTCCCTTTGTGCAGCTTAAACCCACTGCAACATCCTGGCAATTTAAAGCCACAAACTTTAATGTGGACTGGTACCTGTTAGCCTTTATTTATTTTATTTTATTAATTAATGGTTACATTCAAGAGTTTCTGGATAAATTTACCAGTAGCAGGGATTGTGTCACTTTCTGATCATGCCGGTTTGAGGATCAAAAGAAAAGAAATTGAAACGCAGAGAAGAATTTGTTCTAAGCTGCGTGAGAATTTCCCATGCAAAGAAATGAAATGAGGACCCCCTGGCACCTTGGTGTCTGGCTCCAGCACTAAAGTGGTTTCCACTAGCAATAGAACATGCTGACAGGCTCTCCAGATAAGTAGGGCAAGGCTGGGGCACTCAGGCACTTGGCAGCATAGACGCTGGAGTCTTGCTTGCACAGCTTCAGAATGGGTTTTAGAACCCCAGCTCCAGTGCCTGTGAGCAATTCCTGTGCCTGAGGTGTTTAACCCAGTAAATCTTCTTAGCAGCTCTAATCAACAGTTCAAGACAGTTGGAAACCCTCAGCTCCAATACTGCAAATGTAAAAGAATGGGAAAGCAGCTGCTATGAAATTTGGACAATCTAACCTCCATGTTAGGTCCCAAATTTAAAAAGGGCTTCACTCTATCTACGATGGTACCTGAACACCGGCCACATAAAATCCATGGCTTATGCACTCATACAGCAGCCATATGGCTTCTGGGGGAAACCCAAACCTACAGGATGAAATTTAAGAACTGGTTTTACAAGCTGCACACAAAAATGGGGCAACTTCTCTAACTTGTGATTCTGGAAAGAACAGCTGCTAGTTTGACACTGGGGAGGGTACAAAAAGTTTGAGGGGCGGGGGAAAGGTCAGACTTTCAGCTGCACCAGCCCTGAACCCCAAATCAGTTGTGAGAGGTGATGTGTCTACAATCAAGGTCTGGCCCTTCGCCGGAAAAGACAAATCAGATCTGCTCTTTAGTGACATCATTACACGGATTATAAATCCTAGTTCTCATATACACAAATGGATCCCTTTAAAAATTGTATCAATTTACACTTCTTTAAAAAAAGGTTGTACAATGAACTTCTATCAGGACAGGTGAGTCCACGAAGAGAAGAGCTAGTCTTTCAGAAGGAAAAAGGCACTTGGCCTTGACGTGGTTTGGAGGAAGACAGTCTGCAAATGGGCTTCCTTTCAAGGGTTGTTTTCCTGCCTGTTTCCCTGCTTCCCACTTTCTGCAGCTCGTGCAATGTCACGAGTGACAGCATTGCACAATGGTGCCATAGCAGCAGTCCACACATCAGTCACTGGGTCTTCTCCCTTTTCCTGGCAGTAATTTTGCTTGGGGCCAGGATTTAGATTTTGGATTTTTAAATGTTATGAATGAAAAACGAATTAAGTTAAATGAGTTAATTTTAAATATACTTTTTAAAGCTTATTAGATTTGGGGATTGGGGTTGGTTGGGGGGGTTGGGCAGAAAGGTGGGGTTTGGTTCTACAGGCAACATCTACAGAGACTGACTTCTTGGTTGCAGAGACTAATCGTAGCATAGTTTGGCAGTGTCAGGGCCTGGATTATTACATGTGTGGTTTTGGGTTTGCAGTTAATTGTCCTGACTTCTGGCCCTTTTAGCTATTTTGGTGCCTTTCTCCTAAACATGAAGTGCTAGGTTCCTAAACTCATAGCTTTCTTTTTGCAATCCTACAAAGCACCTATCATTTGGGTCAGTTTTACCAGAAAGGGTTTTCTCCCTCAAAATAACATATTTCAGAGAAATATGCAATAATCTGGAATGCCTGTGAAACATTTGACCTGAGGTGCCTTGGTGCCTATTATTAAATTGAATGGAGCAGCTTCCACGGGCATCTGCCACATGGACCAGTTTTTACTTACATTACGTGGAAATGGACAATGTGGCCTTTGGTGTCCTAATGCTCTGACGCGGAGCCAACCCTAGACCTGCACTGAGTGGGAAGGGAGCTTACTCGGCCACTGGGGTTGGGTTCATCTCAGACATATTCTCCAAATTTATGAACATGGAAAATCAAAATCTCATTGTTTACCTGGGACTGCTTGTGCAAACATACATACTAGCTAGCTTGAAGAATAAATAGAAATCAGTGAGAAAGGTTATCTTCAGGGACTAGTCGCAAGTTTCTTGTAATATGTTGATATTTCACACACAAATTATGTAGTGGCATAAAGGTCTCAACTCCAATTACACAGCTGCACAGTACAGTCCATCACCACTACCACCCCCGCTGCCCATTCTCTCTCACACAAACACACACACTTTTTTGTAAATCTCAAAGGTTGTCGTTCATTTTTATTTAATTGCACTGACAAAGAAACTTCTGGATTAGCAGAGAAGCAAGGTCAACAAATGCTGTCCTGCTTCTTACCTGAGTGATCTTTTGTTAATTAGCTAGCCAGAGATGGAAACCAGAATATGGGGTGATGTCTCCCCCATGAAACAAAATCCTCTGACATGGTGCCCTGTTATATGAAGACATTTGCTGGCTGCATCAGAAGGAGGGTAGTTTAAAGAATCTGGACACCTCCTGACCCCTGTACTGGTGCTAATTAAAAGCAGGCAAAAATGACCCACACCCAAGTACCAGTGAATGTCTGTCAAGGAATAAAAATCTAGGGCTGTTCAACAGAGGGCAAAATGGTTTCAACATTAACTTACCGTCATGGGCAGGAAGGGTTTAAAAGCTACGGAGGGTTCAGATGCCTATGGGACTCAGAGGATATGATTCATCAACAAAAGATTAACAATTTCAGGGAGACAGTGTTTGTATGGGACTGACATGTTTCTGACAGATTATTAAAGCAGGAATGCTCGCTATTGTTAAGGCCTTGGCTACACTTGGGGATTAACAACGCTGCCGCGGCAGCGCTGTGAAGCGTGAGTGTAGTCGCCCTCTCTCACAGCGCTGCAAGTACTCCACCCCTCCAAGGGGAGTAGCTTGCAGCACTGCGAGCGAGCGTGCAACGCTGCAGGCTCTGATTACACTGGCGCTTTACAGAGCTGCACTCGCTGCGCTCGCGGGGGTGTGTGCGTTTTCACACCCCTGAGCACGGCAAGTTGCAGCGCTGTACAGCGCCAGTGTAGCCAAGGCCTGAGGTAGCCCAAACTTTTCCAACCCTACACACCCCAATCCCTTTTTCCAGTTGCTCACCATTTTCCAAAACCTTCAGAGAATACATGTCTTTACTAAGTGGCAAAACTCTCACTGACTTCAAATAGAGGAGGATCAAGCCCTAAATGACAAGGAAACAGCACCTTTTTGCTCACACAAAAACTGACTGGCTGTTAGGTTGTCCCTCTGCATTAGTGCCAACCATGCAAGGCTGGGGCTGGCGTGATATATCATTTATTGCTTGAGTAAGAGTAAACAGAATCATACATCAGTCATTCCTGTATGAAAGTTTATTACATTTCATGGCTGCCATAACTGACACACACGGGGCCCTCCCTTTTGGAAGGCTTTTCTGTTTTCTTTTACAGTCACGCATACTGATTTTGCACATTGTTAGGGAAGGTCTGGTGGTAGCTGAATTTGCCCTCTGTTGAAGATGAACTTGCCAAATTTCCTGGGAGTGGGATGAAGAGGTGTTAATGAGAGAAAAGCGAGGGAATGAATCACAGCCATCAAAGGTACAGTCTGCTCTTTGGCTGTCTACAGAACATAATGTTCACAGGGAAGTGGCTGAACAGGTTTCTTTCTCTGAAAATGGCCTTAAGAAGAACTGGGATTGTTTTCATAGGCCAAATAACAAAATATAACTCCTTTTTTTATTGTAATGGAAACCCAAAATAAAACAGAAGCGAAGCACATGGGGCATAATTCAAAGTATGCCATCTAAATCTCAATTCAGAATTATATCCAAGTCTAGAAAAGTTAATTTAGCTTTTTACATCTCTTCCCAATATGATTTAAAAAAAAAACACATGCAGCTACAGAACCATAGCCCAGTAGATGACCCATCAATTCTTTTCACTTCCACTTCCAGACATATTCAGTAGGTATAATCCCTATACTCAAAACATCAAGACCAAAATTTTAACACTTACATACTGCATCTAATTCCATAAAGCAGTGTTTCCCAAACTTGGGATGTTGCTTGTGTAGGGAAAGCCCCTGGCGGGCCAGGCTGGTTCATTTACCTGCCGCGTCAGCAGGTCCGGCCGATCGCAGCTCCCACTGACCGCGGTTCGCTGCTCCAGGCCAATGGGAGCTGCGGGAAGCGGCGCGGGCCAAGGGACGTGCTAGCCGCCGCTTCCAGCAGCTCCCATTGGCCTGAAGTGGCGAACCGCGGCCAATGGGAGCTGCGATCGGCCGGACCTGCGGACGCGGCAGGTAAACGAACCAGCCCGGCCCGCCAGGGGCTTTCCCTACACAAGCGACGTCCCAAGTTTGGGAAACACTGCCATAAAGAATAAAACATGCAAGTGAGTGTTTGTAGGATAGGACTTTAAGTTAGAGGAAGCTATGGATTTCCAAGAGGCCAGTATTTCTTTAATGGCCTGAGAAAACAAACGCTCACTATTGGATGCACACTTCCCAAGCAAGACATATGAAACAAACTCACATTTTAATTTCAGGTCAAATGTAAAAAAAGTAAATCCCGGAACTTGTCTCTCTATAAGTTCATGAAAGACTGGCTTTAGGACACTCCATTAAGGTTAGGTAAATAGAGTCGCTATGGATATTTTTGCTCAGTCACACCATTCTCATGCAGTATTTGTTTTCATACAATTCCAAACACAAAATAAATTAATCATTGTCCATATCATGTGAAAATTGTTCATTGAACTCTGGGCCCAGTTTTGTTCACACTGAAGTCAATGCCAAAACTCCCACTGACTACAATATGTGCACAATTAATACAATAATAATGATTAGCCCTTATGTATGCTTTTCATACCAATTATTCCTAAAAATATGAAATAGTTAGGGTTCCTTTAACCTGCAGACAGAACAAAATGCATGCATTAGTCATTATTTTTGTGGCTGCCCAGATGTTCTATGACTTGATAGTGTTCTAGATCAGTGGTCCCCAACCTTTTTCGTCTGGTGGGCACCAGACGATGAGCCACCGGACCGTGGCCAGCGGACTAGCATCCGCCAAAATGCCTCCGAGAAGCGGCAACGTCAATAGGCGTCGCTGCTGAAATGCTGCCAACAAGCAGTGTCATCCAGCGGCATCGAAAATCGGCGGCATTTCGGCGGCGATGCCTCTGGATGAGGCTGCTTGTCGACGGCATTTTGGCAGATACTCGTCCGCCGGCCAGTACGTGGGCGCACATAGATGCCTTGGCGGGTGCCATGGTGCCCACAGGCACCGCATTGGGGACCACTGTTCTAGATCTTTACCAGAAGAAAAGGGTTGAAGATCCTGGCCCCATTGACATCAGTGGCAAAACTCCCATTGGCTTGAGTGGATTTCACCCAAGCTATCTGCCCCCAAAGAACTAGTATTTGATACCAATGAGAGATCCATCTGACCCCTTATGCTCCATTTATAATAATCAGAATCATCATCTATCATGATGTATTTAAACTGCTTGTGTTCAGGGGAAAATGTATGTGTATACTAATATATTGACCCTTCTATAAAGACTTCACTGTTTTTTATGAAGATTATACATCTTTTTTCTTGACCTACTTTGCTTTAGAAACTGAAAATGTAGATCTTGAAAGAGAAATAATTGATTTCAACACCATCACACAATATGATAATGCAGGGGCAGGAACTTTAGACCCACAAAACTATTTTATAATAACACAGAGAGAATTCCCTTTGAGACTCTCCTAAAACAACACACTCCCTTAAAATAGCTGTGTGTATTGTTCCTTTGGCCTGAGGGACATTGCATTCGAATGGTAGCTAGGGAAGGTTGCATTTTTATGCAGCTATCTTGTAATCTTATGGAAGATCATTTCTCAACCCCCACCACTCCCTGTCTTGCTTAAAGTGCTTGCTGTTTGTTTATTTATTCATTGCAATTTAAATTTAGCCAAGACCAGTGATGAATGCTTATGTGGAAAGGTTTAACAGGGTTTTCTCTAACTACTGATGTAGCTATGCCAATCTCTCTTGCTTCAAAAGAACTCCCTGTGATCAAGATTTAAATAAGGGTCAGAGACTGAAACTAGAATTGGAAAGTGGCATATGATCTCTGTTGATTGCTTGGCGTAGCAAAAGGTAAAACATCAAAGTTCCAGCAGTCCCTGTTTAAACATATTATGATCAGTACTCCAAGTATACTTTGTATTGTATCTGCCCTATGAAAAAGTCATAAACTTGGTATATCAATTGGATACCAGCAGTGATATATTCTCACAGGTAATTATGTTATTGTTATTGCTAGGACATTACACTTTGCCAGTATAACCTCTCTTATCAAGGAGCCATCTCTAGTCTCATTAGTAACCTGGAGCTTCGTGTGTGTTACTCACTGACGCCTATTTCTTCAAACTTTATCTTGAGCTACTCTACAGTCACAAGCTGAGGGTTATAATCCAAATTGAAATTAGTTGTTCTGGAGGCAGACAGCCTCTGGAGTTGGGTTTCTTTTTCATGCAAATACCTTTAAACATGGAGTCTGACAAATCAGCCCCACTTGTTGGTAAGTTTTTTGCTAGGTGCATTCAAGAGGAACTTGGCTAAAACTGGCGGCATTCATTTGATTTGTGCAGTTTCATAGGGCTGGCCAGAAAACAAGAATTCCATCTTGAGGGGGCAAAACCCCCTTGGTTTTGTTCTACATTGGGATGACCTGAACCAGGGAGAACAAGGACTCGAACCTGGGTCTCCCACATGCTAAATGAGTGTTGGAACTACGGGACTATTCTGTGGTCTCGTGAGCTCCACTCAACCTTGATGCACGTTTTGTCAAAACATACATTTCCCCAAAAAGATTTGGTATTGATGAATCAGCATTTTCCGACAAAAATATTTAATTGGAAAATTCCTGAGGAGCTGTACAATTACAGTTTGTTTGCACAGGGTGGTGTGCCTCCATTCGGTTCTGTTATGTTTCAAGCACTGTATCTTCGGTGCAAATTGTCCCTCGTTGGTTCAGTCATTTACACCATTGAAAGACAGTGGGAGCTGTGCTCCTAAGTCACGTAGACACTTTTGAAAATATCCATCTCGAAAATGGTTACTAGTATTTTTTGGTATTTTGGTGTTCTCCTCTATTGAGATTGCATAGCTCTAAGCCAAAACAGAGCTTGTTTAATGGAATTTTAAAGAGGTTTTCCTCTGGTTCGGGACAAAATATTTAGTTTTAAGTTCATATACTCTTAAAGTTGATATGTGTTTGAAAGTTGGCTATTAAAACTTAAACACCAATTAACATTCATAGCTTTCTTTATGATACATTAGTGGCAAATTAAAGACCTAGTTATCTTGGAATAAACCTTGATATAGCATAAAAACTTTTATTATGTAGCGCTGCTACTTGTTCGAATGACTAGTTGCTCTCATTCATTTGAATGGAGGCATTATATAGACTTATATAAAAAAAGAAGCAGTAACAAAAAATATACTGCTCACAAATGTGAATTTTTGTGTGTGTGGTGGTGTCTGACTCGGAAAGGGGACGTGAATGAGTCATCAGTAACGTGCCGAATCGTGGCATGAACTGCGTTTATGGTACACCTTTGGACTCCGCACCTGCACACTGCTAAGGAACCGGTCTCATCCTGAGCTACTTCTAATAATTAAAACCTCTGTTCTCAAATAGCTTTTCTGAAAAAAACAATGCCATGAGCAATATATGACTCTGTGGTGTGGAGTAAAGGCTGTAAGGGAATTCTTTCATTTGCGGATTTGTCCCTCACGACTAATACGGCCATTCCAGCCAGTGGGAACCGAAGCAGCCAAAGCAGGTCCTGCTGCACTAAGGGGGAGGAGATAAAATGGGGCCCAGCTGGGACTCAGCACCCACCAGCCCTGGATCCAGAAGTATCCAAGGGGGGATCCCCACACACACGCTGGGGGGCACCACGACCCAAGCAATGCCTCCCTCTCCACACCATGTGGCCTCGGGCGAGAACTCCAGTAAGGAGCCAGCCAGAAACTCCAGCCAGTAGCAGGGACCAGAAGCAGCCAACGCCGGGACCTTTGGATCCCTGGACATTCCGGTCAGAGCTGTGGAAAGTTCTTGCACTTTCTTGTCCCTGTGCTTGCTGACTGTTCGCGCCAACCTCCTCCCTCTCCCCCCCATCTTTTCATCTCAGCTTCACTCCACACCTGCCCCTCCAACCCTGCCCTATCCCCCTCACGTCCTTCCCTTCCCTTCTTTCTACTTATCTGATCCCCTCCTAAACCTTCCCCCCACCCCAAAATAAACAAATTATGGCACTAACATGACGTTTGCTGCCATTGCAGCATTCACTCTTTTATATCCCCTCAATTCCCCACCCGGGTCTGTCTTGTCTGTTTAGTTTTAGACTATATTGTCTCAATGTTTCCTTGTACTCCTACATCCGTCTGAACTAGGGCTCCTACAGTAATAATAATAACAAGCGTTGATTCAAGTTTCTTATATTAGAGGCTTAGCAGAGCAGGCAATTTTACATAACAGATGTGCTACAAGACATGCTAAGCACCACTGGGAACTCAATCAAGAATTCCTCTGCTTTGGGGTTTGTGGCTGCCCCATCACATCACTGATTGTTTAGTGACATGTCACTGTTCATGCTACATTGGCTAACATTTAAAAAAATAAAACCATGACATTTTCTGCAAACTACAATCCCTGCTGTTCCCATGGAGGTGGGTGCCTGGGCAACTAGGTGATGGACACAATATAACAATCATCCTTCAAAACCTTCCTTGACATTCATTCTTTCAACAAAACTTTTCAGCCTATTGTTATGGAGGGTGACCTACACCGCTTAGGGTCAATATCTGTCCTCCTGCGAGGTTAGCCATTCAGCCAGGTCTCTCTCAACGTTGTTTCCCAGATATTTACTGTATACACCATGCAGCTAGGACTGTTTCTTCCTTTATGTCTGTACAGTCCAAGCGCAAAGGTGCTACTCCAAAGAAACAATTCTGCAATGTGAATTAGTCACCCCCAGCAATAGGGGTGCATATTGTAACCTCCTAAGGGCTGACACAGCTGCTCACTTGAATCTCCAGGGAGTACTCCTCTTAATTATTACTTATTTGTATTACCATAGTGCCAGGAGCCCTAGTCATGCACCAGAACCTCATTGTGCTGCATACGGTCATACAGAGAACTAAGGACACTTCCTGCCCCAAAAACCTTACAGCGGTGTTTCTCAAACTGGGGCCACCGCTTGTGTAGGGAAAGTCCCTGGCGGGTCGTTTACCTGCCCCGTCTGCAGGTCCGGCCAATTGTGGCTCCCACTGGCCGCGGTTTGCCGCTCTGGGCCAATGGGAGCTGCTCGAAGCAGCACGGGCCGAGGGACGTACTGGCTGCCACTTCCAGCAGCTCCCATTGGCCTGGAGCAGCAAACCACGGCCAGTGAGAGCTGCGATTGGCCGGATCTGTGGACGGGGCAGGTAAACAAACTGGCCCGGCCCACCAGGGGCTTTCCCTACATGAGCGGCGGCCCCAGTTTTAGAAACACTGCCTTACAGTCTAAGTGTAAGACAAGAGACAGATGGGGGACTACAGGAAACAAGAAGAGAATACTGGCCAGCATGATAGGCTGTAGTATCACTGCACCAGCAGCCAACCCATCGTCAAGTTTTCTGTAAGCATCATGGCAAAGGAGATTAAGGGGAGATCAGAAGGAGGATAATGGTTTCATTTTCCAGGTGTTTATGTGGAGGGCCTCCCAAGCAGGAGGGGCAAGTGCGTGGCTCCAGCCCTTATTCAGGGTGGGGACTCGAATCTGTAGAACGCTTTCCAGGACATTCAATGCTTACTTGACTCCTTTGGCGGAGTTGTTGCGCCATGCGTATTACAACGTATTGCTGGACCTGTGGGTTGGCAAGCCTCCCTCGGTCAGAAGTTCCTCCTTGCTGAACCGTTCATCGCATCTCCAATGAAAATACCCTTTTTATATGCTAAATCCAACGTCACCTTCCAAATGTAACAAGTTAAAGTGTTTCAGAGCTTGAAAATACCTTAGATGCTGGGATAAGCAAAACTATAAAAAGCTTAACATCACATATCGAGGACTGTGCTGGGACCTTTCCAAAGGGATCCTGAAAGGGAGTTCAAGACTACCTAACACTGTCACCGGTGAATGGGGTCCAGACTCCTTCCAGCTGTTACTGCATCTGGGATTATTCATGATCTGATGCTTGCCACTTGGGAGTCAAAAGCAGCTTCCTGAATGGCTGTTTGCCTCTCTCACTCCCCCAATACCCAGAACGAATTTTAACAGTGTCCCGCCCATGAAAATGATCTTCAAGTATTTAAAAAAAAAAGTTCATTACAATGGATTCAGGTTGTTTGCTTCTTAGCCCCTCTTCCAAAATGTAGTGCTTTTCCTTTTGTAAGTTTGCTCAGTACTGTTGCCAAAATGATCTGCACAGTGTGCAGACTGCAATGCAGACTTCTGACTTCCAAGCTCCAGTTTGAAGAGTAATTTATGTTTGGGTGGAAAGTACATTTTCCCAGGCAGCCAGAGAGAAAAGAACATCTTTAAAAAAATGCCGTGTGTGTGTGTGTGTGAGACAGAGAGCTGCTCCCTGAGAATCCCTGCTGATATTTTTATAGCACAGGAATTCTTGCCCATGATAACTTGTCTTCTTGATGAACTAAGACTCCTGCTGTTCTAAATAAAACAATATTCAAGAGATGTCCCATGGAACAGAGTGCTGCTTGGTTCATGTCCCTTTTGCAGAATTATGCTTTTAAGATTCTTTTAAACAATCCCGCAAAGATGCCATTGTACCACTATCATTACATACACCTCTACCCCAATATAACGCGACCCGATATAACACAAATTCTGATATAACGTGGTAAAGCATTGCTCTGGCGGGGGAGGGCTGCGCACTCCGGTGGATCAAAGCAAGTTCGATATAACGCGGTTTCACCTATAATGCGGTAAGATTTTTTGGCTCCCAAGGACAGCTTTATATCGAGGTAGAGGTGTAGTTTAATCTAAAATGCAGATTTTAAATGATCGCCCTATCAAATCTTTCTCAAAGGTCAGAGACTGCTGCTTCCTGAAAGCCATGTGTTTCGTCAGACTTTCCAATCACCACAGACATATATACTCAATAAACAGTCTAGATATCGAGTACCCTCTATATTCAATAATAATTTTATTGAATAAATCTCTCTCTCTCTTTTCAAACATACGTTCTTGTGTTATACATAACTGGGTAACAGGAAATAAAGGAAATGTAAGGTGTGCCATTAATAGATTATTCAATATTCAAGGTGTAGAGAGGATATATTTATGTTTACCCACTAAGAAAATACTGAAACTACAAATCCCTTTTCTCAAAATGCTAATAAATAAGATACAGTACTACATGTTTTTGATAAACAAGACCATTCTTAAAGCTCTCCCAATGCTAGACTACCAATGAAAACCTACCCCACCGCAGTCACAATAGCTTTACTACAGTTTTAAGCACATCCCCCTGGAATTTAGGCCATGGTTCTTCCACGCCCTGTATCCCCAGACATGAAACATATAGTAGAATGTTGAATTAGCATATCAGGAGGGCAGAAGATTTTCATTCACATTATGACTGCATCTTCTCCAGTTATTTCTAACTGCCATCCTAAAAAACATGCAGTGCACCCCGCACCCGTGAATTTCATTCATTGCACTTAGAATCTGACTGCGAGGATGGAACACAGATTTTCTGCTGAAGATGTAATTCATGCTGCCCTATGAAGGCGCTAAGTAGAGGGCTGTATTGTGGTAGGATGTGGATAAATCTTCCTCCTTTCCCAAAGAACTGGTATATCACAATTGCCACCTTACTAACTTCACTATGGCAAGAAGACTTAGTTCTAAAGCTGCTCCAAGCCCTTTGCCTCCATGGCAGTAGGTAGTACAGCTATTATGATGCCAAAGCAATCACAGAACATACTGGCGAAGGACCAGGTTCTCAGTGGGCATCTATTGGCATAACTCCCTTTAACTGCAACGGGTCTCTGCGATTGACAGCAACTGAGAAAAGATCTATTGTGTCCATCTCCTTACAAATGCTTCCTAGGCGATAGTCTAATTATCGAAGGGCTCCCCGAAGCTTTCTGTGTTGTCAGATTTCCTCTGCTCTTATATGTTGTAAGAGTTTCCAGGGATGCTCTTCAGTACAACAACCTGCAAGAACACTAGCCCTCGACTGTCCTGAATGCACAAACTCATTTCTGCACTGGACTGAAGATCGCTGCCCCAAATGGTTCATTATAAAAGTGTGCCTCTGCATCTGAGAGCACATTCCAAAAGGTTCAACACAACCTCTCTCTTTACACTGGTATGGTATGTTTTCAAGTAACAAGTCCAGGATGCAGAACCATGCTCTGAAGTGTCCCTAGCCTCTGTTTGCCAGGAGCTGGGAATGGGCAACAGGGGATGGATCACTTGTTCTGTTCATTTCATCTGAAGCACCTGGCATTGGCCACTATCAGAAGACAGGGTACTGGGCTAGATGGAGAAGTGGTCTGACCCAGTATGGCCGTTCTTATGTTCTTAAATGACTCTTAGAGTGAACTTTCTGTCTCACTTGTTAATTATTGATCTGTGACTGTATTATCTTGCTCTCAGCCTTGGTCTGCTGAGCTATGCAGAGGTTAGTATTATGTTTTGTCAACATCCAGTACTAAAAATAAGTTATCCCCTAATTCAGACTGATCCTATATCAGGAGCAGACCCTCTTGATTCCTCTGAAGCATTGTATGTCTGAAATTCCATTTTAATTTCCTAGCAAACAACTCAAACCAAGCCATTTATATCTTTACCCTTGATAGGTGTGAATAAAACACAACACAGACTTGAGGTACCATCTAACAATAGTATGAATGGGTTGGGGTCCTCAAAGGTCCATGAGCAATTAGTTTATATCTCATTCTTCATTGTTCCAAGCCACAAAAATAACTACATGACAGAACCAGACAGAACTGAAAAAAATAGTTATTTCAGAAGTACTGCACCAAGCTTGTTTGATACAAACATTGATGAACATCTGTTTAAAAACAATTATGAGCCAACTCAGTTGGGAGGAAGAATTTAATCAAAAAAATTTGAAACATAATCGGCAATTCCTTAACAACACTTTACTAGATGCCCCAAAAGGCATGTAATTGAGGAAGAAGGCCATATTGGTTAAAAAACTGAGCTGGGCTGAGATTTACAGGGGGAGTGAAGAAAGCTATAAAAAAAAATTTAAAGAGTAAGTAACAAATGGAAGAAAGAGGATGTTGAGAGTAATGAATATAAATCAGAAGCTAGGAATTGTAGAAAATTGATAAAGGAAGCAAAGGGACACAAAGAGAAATCCATGGCCAGCAGAGTTAAGGAAAATAAGAAGGATTTTTTAAAGTATATTAGGAACAAAAGGAATCCTAACAATGGTATTGGTCCATTACTAGATAAAAATGGTAATATAATCATGCAGAAAAAGCAGAAACATTCAATAAAAAATTCTGTTTTGTATTTGGGAGGAAAACAGATGATGTAGTCATATCATATGATAACACTCTTTCTATTCCACTAGTATCTCAGGAGGACGTTAAAATAAAGTTATTCATTTTTAAATCAGCAGATCTGGATAACTTACATCTAAGAGTTTTAAAAGAGCTGGCTGAGGCGCTCATTGGACAATTAATGTTGATATTCAATAAGTCTTGAAACACTGGGGAAGTTCCAGAAGACTGGAAAAAAGCTAATGTTGTGCCAATATTTAAAAACGGTAAATGGGATGTCCTGAATAATTATAGGCTGTAAGTCTGACATCAATCCTGGGCAAGATAATGGAACAGCTGATAAAGAATAGATTAATAAAGAATTAAAGGAGGGTAATAATGCCAATCAACGTGGCTTTATGGAACATAGATCCTGTCACACTAACTTGATATCATTTTTTCATGAGATTACAAGTTTGATTGATCAAGGTAACAGTGCTGTTGTTATATACTTAGACTTCTATAAGGCCGTTGCCGTAGTACCACAGGACATACTGTTGAAAAAACTGGAATGATTAAAATTAACATGGCATACATTAAACGGATTACAAACCAGCTAATTGAATGTAACTGTAAACAGGAAATCATTATCGAGCAGTGAGGTCCCACAGGGATCTGTTCTTGTCCCTACATTATTTTACATTTTTATCCGTGATCTGGAAGAAAACATACTATCATCACTGATACAGTTTGAATATGACACAAAAATTGGAAGGTGGTAAATAATGAAGAGGCCAGATCACTGATCCAGAGCAACCTGGATTGCTTGGTAAACGGGGCTCAAACAAACAATACGTGTTTGAATATGGTGAATTGTCAATTCATACATCTAGGAACAATGTATGTAGGCCATGCGTCCACAATGGGACACTCTACCCTGGGAAGCAGTGACTTTGAAAAAGATTTGAGGGCGGAGGGTGGATAACCTATTGAACGTGAGCTCCCCATGTGACACTGTGGCCAAAAGGGCTAATGTAATTCTTGAGTGCATAAACAGGTTATTTTGCCTCTGTATTTGCTGCTGGAGTCCTGGGGCCAGTTCTGGTGTCCACAATATAAGGAGCATGTTGATAAATTGGAGAGGGTTCAGAGAAGAGCCACAAGAATGAGTAACGGATGAGAAAACCTGCTTTACAGTGATAGACTCAAGGAGCTCAATCTATGAAGAGCACGTCTTCACTAGCAACGCTAAAGCGCTGCAACATGGCTTGTGTAGTCATGGCATAGCGCTGGGAGAAAGCTATAAAAAACCCACCTCCTCCACAAGGGGAATAGCTCCCAGCGCTGGGAGCGCGGCTCCCCGCACTGGTGCACTGTCTACACCAGCACTTTACAACGCTGAAACTTGCATCGCTCAGGGGGTGTTTTTTCACACCCCTGAGCGAGAAAGTTGCAGCGCTGTAAAGTGCCAGTGTAGACAAGCCCTTAGCTTAACAAAGAGAAGATTAAGGGGTGAGTTGATTACAGTCTAGAAGTACCTCAATGGGGTACCAATATTTGATAATGGGCTCTTCGACCTATCAGAGAAAGGTATAATGTGAGCCAGTGGCTAGAAGTTGAAGCTAGAAAAAGTCGGACTGGAAATAAGGTGCAAATTTTTAACGTGAAGGTAACTAACCATTGGTACAATTTACCAAGGGTCGTGATGGATTCTCCATCACTGACAACTTTTAAATAAAGATTGGATGTTTTTCAAAGAAATAATAGGAATTATTCTGGGGCAGTTCTCTGGCCTGGGTTATACAGGAGGTCAGACTAGATGACCACAGTGGTCCCTTCTGGTCTTGGAATCTGTGCAACTATGACACCCTACCCATCAGGACCTGGCAGATCACAGTGTCCTGCCATGTGACAAGTTTCCTGCTTTACATTAGTCGTTTTTCTAGAACAAGGCAGGGAACTTGTGGTCCTCCCATCAGTTTTACTGGACAGAGAATGAGGTCACCAGTCATTCCCCCAGATATTTGTTTTGTGAGGTTTCCTTACAAATGGGGCTTGATAGTAGGAATGAAGTCAATGAGGCAGAAGAATGCTTAACTGCTATCCCAGTGGAGAAATCAGAAACAGGAACTGCTCAGGGAACAAACATCCATTAGAAAGGAAAGATGCACTAAGCATTTACATTCTACAAAAGCTTCATTAGGTGTCCTTTGGCTATCAACGTTGGAAGAATAAAACTGGAACAATTGGAAAAGCAAAAGGGAAAAAAAAAACCCAAAGGGAAAATTAGAAGTAGACATTTTCAACAGGAAAAGCCTGGCGTCAGTACTGGCTGCAGATAACAGAGT
Source organism: Trachemys scripta elegans (assembly GCF_013100865.1). Lineage (NCBI taxonomy): Eukaryota > Metazoa > Chordata > Testudines > Emydidae > Trachemys > Trachemys scripta. The sequence goes on along the minus strand of NC_048307.1, from coordinate 80,569,822 downwards.
GCTCTGCTGAGCACACAAACAAACAAAAAATAACAGAGGCAAATTGGCAAAACATTCCTTTGACTGCCTTAACCACTGGGCTGCTACAGTTAGGTCTCCAACCAGCACTGTAATTTTGTCATTGCCTCAGAATCCTTTGCTGCAAAGAAAGCAGATTTTGCTGGCAGGGACGACTTTAAAGTTAAAGGGGTTTTCTAACAAAACAACAAATAGATGGAAAAACCAGAAGCACAAAGCTTCAACGTTTCCCTTTCTGTAAAATGGTGATAATGATATTGACCTCCTTGAGATCTACTGATGAAGAGGAGACAGCTAGGTCTGAATAGCTACTGAGAAGAGCCAGGTATGAATACGAAACTGAATTGTGCTGAAACTGGCACAGAGGAGCTCACCCTCTCTCTGTTTAAAGTATTTCCAATGCAGCTATTATCAGATCTGCAGATCTTCTCCTACTGAAGTCAATGGGAGCATTGGGTGCAAAGCACTTAACTGAGACTAAAGGAGTCTAAAGGGAAGTTACATAGGGTTCAGAAGAAGTTGCAAGAGGCAGCAAGTTAAAGACAATCGGGAAGTCACTTTTACACCTGTTGCTATTTCACTCCTCTCTGCCCGCCTTTTGGTGTGTAAGGCACATCAGCTTAGGCCTTGTCTACATTAGGGTTCTGACCCGAGGACTGCCATCGATGGCCAGTCATAGGTGTAGCTGCATTGTTGCAACCCCTAATGCAGACAGACGAAGCATGCAAATAGTGGCCTTTCTCCGCTAAGAGTTTGTACTGGTACAGCTTCAGTGATAACTGGCCACTGAGAGTTGCAATCAAGGCAAATCCCTAGTGTAGGCAAAACTTAACACTCACTGATGTGTATCTTATACACCAGTGGTTCTCAACCAGAGGTCCTGGGCCCCCTGGGGGGCCACGAGCAGGTTTCAGGGGGTCCACCAAGCAGGACCAGTGTTAGACTCAGTGGGGCCCAGGCACAAAGCCTAAGCCCTGGCATACAGGGCTGAAGCCCCGGGCCCTGAGCCCTGTTACCCAGAGCTGAAACAGAAGCCTGAGCATCTTAGTTTCATGGGGGCCCCTGTGGCATGGGGCCCCAGGCAGTTGCCCTTCTTGCTATGCCTAACACTGGCCTGGCTTTTATATGCAGAAAACAGTTGTGGCACAGATGGGCCGTCGAGTTTTTATAGCACGTTGGGGGGGGAGGGTTCAGAAAGAAAAAGGTTGAGAACCCCTGTTATACACCACACACGCCACCTCTGAACTAGGCCTTTGCTCTTCACTTTGTCTATAGCAAAACATATTCATGAACCAATGCTCTGATTTAGCCTTCCCCTGAACATGCCCTGCAATAATCCTCAGCACTGCCCGCCTCAGGAAACTAGTTGTGAAGCCAGCATCACTACTGATCAACAAGTTCAGGCCACTCTTTCTATCTTTCACTGAATACCTGACAACCCCAGGAGCGGTTTTCGAGACATCAGAAACTGGACAACTTGCAGCAGATGGTTTCACCACGGCTCTGATATTTCAACGCCAACTCTGTAAGCAGGCTCCCTGGTTGCAGAGACTTCGAGCTATGACTGGAAAAAAGGAGCACCATGCTCTGGCTAAGGCCCTGAGCTGGCTGCAGGGGTGGATTATTGTAATCAGTGCCTGTGGCCATGGGCAATTGTTTTTCTCTCTTTTCCTCCTTCTGCTACAACTGGATAATCCTGATTCCCTCAAGAACCTGGAGAAGTCAGCGTCCACTCAAACAGAGCCTCGTGAAAACACATGGGAGGGGAGAACATCCAGGGGTACAAAGAGCCAGCAGTTACATTGCCCCCCCCCCCACACACACACACACACTGCGCAAGTTGGGCAAGCAGCAATGCCGAAAAGGTGATGGCCAGGACCTTCCAGCCACACAAAGGTCAAAGTTCCATGGAAGAAAACTGCCAAGGCCTTGTAGATCTCTATCCATCTGAGTGCAGTATCCTTGTCTCTTGGGTCCACCGCACCGTTTTTTCTGCCCAGCACCGGCAGCATGGCTGGCTCCCATGCCATGCTGACATTAGTGCTCTGCCAGTGGCTGACTCTTCCAATGGGACAGGAAGTTAATGCTCAGCGTAATCTCTCAGAAAACGTGACCTGCCTTTGCAGAGGGAATGTGGCAGCTGTTGCAAACATATTTCTGTGAACCAAACACCCAAACATATACAAGTGTTTCCTACGCGTTTATTCCAGAGTTGCCAACTTTCCCGTGGTAAATAAGCACCCCGACTTCCACAATAAGCCAAAAATCAAGCTAATCCCATCTCAAAACAAGGCCAAAACAAGCCAATCCCTAAGAACCCCAACACTCTGTGACTAGATCCCCCCGGCCTGCAGTCTGGGACTGTGGTGGGCCTGCTGTGCACCCCTGACTCTCTCCCCACCTTACCCCTGCTTGCCGGGAGCCGATTAGAAAAAAGAAGCTACAAGCTACAACAAGCAACAAGCTACAAGTCAAAAACTAGCCAACAGGCAACTCACAAGCCAATTAAGCCAAAACCAAGCCCAATTTCTTGGGTTTTTTTCAGGGGTTTGGCATGCCTGGTCTATTCCTCCCCATTAGGTTCCCTCACCACGCTGCATATGGTGGACTCCTCCACTGCAGAAGTATAGAACTCCCAGGCCTTCTGTGTGCTGGCATATCCATGGAACTCATGATCTTTCAGAGGTTTGACAGTAGCTTAGAGACTACACAAACACATACTGCACTAATAATTAAAGGTTGACTTATTATTGATGTGTTAATTAAAATCTTCCGGAATCCTCAGCAAATCTCTTGGAAAAGGTAAAGATTAGCGACATTCAGTTTCACCGTCCCTATGTGTAGCCACCAGACGGGGTGTGCACAGAGCCAGCATCCACATAGGGAATTCGGGGTTTATCCTAATTCTTATAACTGCTCCTACTAGCATTTTTCAAAGAGTAAAACAGTCTCAGGAGATGAAGAGCCGATGTCCCGGCTGTTTATCCCCAATGTGATAACTAAAACAGTGCAAAGGAATTATCTTATCTTCCCATCAGGATTCAGATCCAAAGCGTTGCTTTCCAAAAAGCCAAGTGGCTGGGCCAAGAAGAGAGTAACTGTGAACATAGTTGAGCCCCCTGGAAGTTTTCCCAAACATGATTTTATGTTTGTTCATCCACTAAAGTTAAGGGTCTCTCTTCAAAGAGTGGGAAATGTGTCTCTTCCTCCTCTTCAGAGCTCCGTGGGAAATCTGCACCACTGTGGGAAACAGAGACGAGCTGTGGTCCCTCTCTTCTACACAGAGGGAGCTCTGAGTGCCTCTACTGATGGCAACTGCAGCTGTATGGCAAAGAAAGGAAAGGGGTCTCTTCAACAGGAAGCCATTTGGAGCTTTATAGGTCAAAAACAAGACTTTAAACTCCACCTGGAAACCAGTAGGGACCCAGCAGAGATCCCAGAGCACTGGGATCCGGGTGAGACACACCACTCACTAGGGAAGCTGCCACTTTCTGCACCACCTCCAGGTGATTTAGGGCTAAGAAGAGGGTTACTGGATGTTTTTCAAACATGAGTTTATGTTTGTTCATCCACTGAAATTAAGGGGCAGAGATAATCCCCACGACATCTTGCTGCTTCGCTCCCACCCTAGCAGCTTATGAATGACATGTTGACTGAGAATTGTTCTTTCCCACCAATTTTGGCAAACTTACTAATAACCAATAAGAAAATGGGGCGCAGGGGGAGGATCGGGTCATAAATGATTTTCAAAAGTGTTAAATGATTATTAATAACAAATAATAGCCCTCACCCCTTATATAGCACTTTTAACACCTAGATCTCAAAGATCTTTCCCAATCAGGTAAACATCAGTCAAGGAGGGAGAGCTCAGTGGTTTGAGCGTTTGCTTGCTAAACCCAAGATTGTGAGTTCAATCCGTGAGGGGGCCACTTAGGGATGTGGGGCAAAATCAGTACTTGGTCCTGCTAGTGAAGGCAGGGGGCTGGACTCAATGACCTTTTGGGGTCCCTTCCAGTTCTATAAGATAGGTATATCTCCATATAATAGCATAGTCACAGGTGAATGGTGTTTACCCACTTCTCATTTAGGGAATACAGAGGTGAGGTTAGGTGAGGTTACCCACTTCTTTGTTAACACCACCACCACTGGCATCATCAATTCCATTTTGTAGATGGGAAAAATGAGGCACTGTCTGCCCACGGTCACACAGTGTCACTGGCAAGCTGGGAACAGATGATTTATTAGAAACAAATCTTCTGACCAGATCTACTTACCCCATGTGATAATCACGGGTAAAACTGGCATTTTTTACCCATTTCATAGGGGCCCTTGCTTTTCATTTAAATCAACGGAAGGATACTCACTAGCAAGGCATATTACCACTCCTTTGCCGTTTCAGACAGCTCAGCTAATTTGGTGTGAGATTTTCAAAAGAGCCTAAATGACTTAGGAGCACAAGTCCCGTTGACTTTCAATGGGACTTATGCTCTTAAATCATTTGGACTTTGAAAATCCAGCCTCTGCCTGGTGTCTTGGACTAGGACTGAGCAAGGGAGGAGGGGAACAGAGCCATAACGATCATGAGCAAGAAATAGGAAAAGCCATTACATGCAGTAAAAAAAGGACCATCTCCCCCCAGGCTCAAGACATGATCATATTATCTCAGCAACCAGGGCAGCAGAACAGATTTCACCACAGGAATTGTATAACTGTTCTTGAAGGAGGAAAGCACTTATGCCTTTCCGTGTTTTATGAAGTGAGAGCTGATATGATTTGCTGAAGTGGTGCAAATATACAACCAGTGTGGGTTTAGCCCTCATTGTTTTTTCAATTACTTTTTGAAAACTGCAGAGCGAGGCAGTTCCCCAATGCTGGCTTTTGAAGAGCTTGAAACGGAAAGCCATAATAGTCTCTCTGTAACATTCCCAAATGTTGACATGTTTGGTGCCTGTTTCGTCAAGTGAACCTTGTAATCTCCTACAGGGTTGTCTAGGGTGCACTAAATTAGCTAGTTATTCTTGCACTTCTAGTTAGTGCCTTCTGCATAGCTTAATAAAAAGCCCTTCAGGAAAAATATAAAAATACACAGAAAAGTCTTTCTTCCACTGCCTGCATAAAAAGTGCATGCAAACCCAACAGGCCTAGGAATGCCGTTCCGTGTCCAAATTCCAAAACGTAAGCATCAAAGAGTTAAACGAGACTTAGAACCATTTGGCGCAGTTATGAAGTCCTGTAATTTAACTCCAATGGTCATTCTGACAGCGCAGCCATGGAGCAAGACAGAACTGCTGGGAAAGCCGCTCACATGAGTCTCTTAAGACAATACATTATATACACTGGTAATTAGGGTCAATGACTCCTTTATGGAAAAATGTTTACCAAACATATTGAGAGAGGGCCAAAAGGGATGCAGATTAAAAATTGTGGGCTAGATTCTACCACCGTTGCTAACACCAAGTAGTATCTTAGTATATGCAATCCCAATGATTGCTACTTATGAAGTAAGGTACTACTCAGTGTGAGTAAGCATGGCAGAGTCTGGCCCTATATATTGTTATAAAACAAATTAATTTACCTGTATTACCAGGATCACTTAAACTTATTAAACTCGAAAGATTTTTTTTTTTTTAAATCAGGTTTGCGTTTCACCATTAATCCTGTTTGTTTACTTTTCTCTCTACCTGGGCACTGACAACAGTCATTTTCACTTTCTGGTTCTCATGCACTTGCGCATTGCTGAAATTGCTGAGTTACAAACATGGCAGGGGAATGTTTTGATCTAAAGCAGCATCATTTTTCATTGCACTTTTTCTTTTATTTCTAGAAAATATTTCTTTTTACATAAGGATTTGGAAAACTTTAAACACACAGCTTAAATCTGAGGCCCAAGCTACCTGCTTGGATCCCTCACAAGAAAGTCTGAGCTTGATTGCTAGAAAGGGGGCTATTGAATGCTAAGCATCTGAATAATGAATTACGTATCTTTGCTGTTGAGGCAGGAACATATTAGGCATTGCTAGCTCCAGCCTGAGATTCTTTGACCGGCTTCCAGCTGTAAACATTCAACAGGAAGAGGTTAATTTTTTGATTCAGTTAATATAAATACCAAAAGGTTCCTTACTGCCATGGCCCATGACACTGTAGCATACATTCTGCAATTAGAAGCATATTTCTGTGATTTTGAGGTATATTTTGCCAAACCAACAAAATGCATCAAACTCCAACATTTATGCCAAAAATACCCACTGTGTAATTCATGCCAAATCAACAAAAGTCGTCTTTTGTCCTTCCCAAACCACACTAAAGAACAATCTGTTAAGAAGTCTAAATGTTAAAGTTCAAAAAAAGGCCTCTATTATACACTGTGCAAGATAGGCATGAGATAACAAACCAGGCAAAGGCTAGCAGGGGTGTTGTGCAAAGATCTGGTAGGTTAGCATCCTTTCCCATCCCAGGAATGCTTTCTCTCTAGCTCTATTGATTTCCCCCCTTTTTTTCCTTCCTTTCTCTCTCTTTTTTTCCTAAACCTCACTTAGCATCTGGAATGTGTAGGCAGCAATCCATGTGTTTGCAGTAAACTTTGAAAGCACAGCCAATGAGGACCACATGGGCAGGTATTCTGGAAAGCTAACCTGGCTTTAAGAAATTGCTTGAGCAGTAATGCAAGATGTACAGAAACTATTGGACACAGCTGAATTATGGGGAGGGGAGTAGAGGGAGAGCATTTTGATGGTAATTAAGCCTTTCCTTTTTCCCTGACTTGAAGAAGAATTTTAATTAGAAGTTCAAGCATTTGGTTTTAATTCAGCCCAATGCACAAATGGTTTATTTCCACACAACATATTTTCATAGTCTGTGAAACAGCCAGCAACTAGGAAGCCATTATAGCCAGTGATTACAGCTTTTATATGAAGTTATTATACTTTTGGAAATATCGGGAAAATGGATTCGCTTACAATTGTCTCTATGCATTAGGGTGGATCCAAGTGAAATTAATTACGCAGGCTTGGCACAGTTAATTAACAACCACTAAAAAATAATAATAATACAGAGAGCGAGAGAGAGAGAAATCCAGTAGGCTTTACATAGTCAGCATAGATATTAAAAATGGTATTTTGCTTGAGTGCACAGCTTTGACTAGCATTTACTTTAGAACATCTGCTAAGTCTTTTAACTAACTGCACCATGTCTGAATATTGTCTGGATGAATGTTAGTCAATAAAGTTCAATCTGGCATCAGCCGAAACCAAATGATTCATTGCCATAGTAACCACTAATGCAAAGGTTCCTTTAAATAAGTATTTATTATTTATAGGCACATCAACTGAGCTCAAATGCCAGAGGCTCTCTTCTTTTTAAAAGATTTTTGCATGCCTCCCTGTCCACTGCGTACGGCCTGTGCTGAAAGTCACTCACCAAGAGCCGGATTCAAAGCCCACTAAAGCTTCTATTGCCTTGAACAACAGGCTTTGAATCAGGCCTCCCCACTTTATGCAGCAATCAGAAAAATGTTACGCCAGGCGTTACCAACGCAGAGGATAAGAACTCTGTGAAACAAATGGCATCTTTTGGGATCTGAGTGTAGTGCCTATTAAAAATGCATAACATGAAATACTTTGAAGGGTTCCTTCAGCAAACGCGTATGTTGAGTTTGGAGGTGGAACTAGGCCAATCAAGGCCTGAGAAGCCACACATGAGAGGTTTTGTCTGGAATTGCATGTGTGTGTGGAGGGGGGGTTGTTTGTGAAACTCTGTGAGACGCAGCAGCCAGAGCAGCAAATTCAGCAGCAGTTCATGGTTAGGGACTGATCAAAAGGCCTGTTGGAGTCAATGAGAGTCTTTCCCTTTACTTCAATAGGCTTTGGAGCAGGCCCGTAGAGTGTGTTTATTTACACTGCTAGGGTGACCAGACGTCCCGATAAAATCGGGACTGTCCCGCTATTTAGGTGTTTGTCCCGCGTGCCGACCGAGGTACGTTCGGGATGCCATTGGTCCCGTTATTTCGGCTCGGGGCTGGAGGAGTACACTGGGGAGCGCTCACCGGGGGTCCCAGCAGTGCTTATTTGAGGCGTCTCCCAGGAAACAGCAGGCAGCAGGACCCTGCGGCCCCTAGGCACAGGGGCGGCCGGGGGGTGTGTGTCTCTGCGTGCTGCACCTACCACAAGCGCTGGCTCCATCATGGCCAATGGGAGCTGCAGGCGCGGTCAGGGTGCAGACCCCCCCCCGGCTGCCCCTGACCCTGGGGCGCTGCGTGCGACTCACGCCCCCAAGTAAGTCCCGCCCCCACAGCTTCCAGCCAATGGCAGCTGGAGCCAGTGCTTGTGGCAGGCGCAGCATGTGGAGTGGAGACCCCGCTGGCCGCCGCTGACCTTAGGAGCCAGAGGAACCTGCCAGGTGCTTCCCAGTGGGTGGGAACCATCCCCCAGGTAAGCATTGGGGCTGCAGCTGGGGCCCTGTGCCCGTGGCTGGGCTGTGGGCGGGAGCTGGGGCCGTGCGCTTGTGGTGGGGGCCGGGGCCATGCACCCCCCAACCCACGGCTTGCAGCAGGGCTGGAGCGGGGGGCCCTGCGCCCCCCGACCCGCAGCGGGGATGTAGCCGGATCCGGGGCCCTGTGCCCCCAACCTGTGGCGAGGCTGCATCCGGAGCCAGGGCTGTGCGCCCCCAACCCGCAGCTTCCTGAGACTTTGTATCCCCCTGCCCCCATGGTTCCAGTGGTGTGGGGGGGGCAGCCTGTGGCTGCCCTCCCCCCCATGTGTCCCGATATTTTTGTCATCTGGTCACCCTATACACTGCTCCAGTTCAGGAGTGAGATTTGCCCTTCCAAAACACTAGTCAACAATGGTTCTCATTGACACAACCTCTATAGGGGGCCAAGGAGCTTCAAAGGTGCCTGAGCAGACTGGGATCTGGTTTGGGAGTGAATGCCAAGGCAATCTCTGGACTTTCCCTACAGTGTATGCATTGCAGTTAGGCCTCTATGGCCAACAGTTCCAAGGGATTCCCCCCCCCGCAAGATAATGAATTGTTACAGTGAATATTGATGTGCCAAGTGTTTTCCTGAAATCACCAAGATGGGAACAGAGTCCGAGTACATGGGAAAATGTGATCAAACAGAGTGGGGCTGGGTGGCGGAGCAGCAGAATTTTTCCTTTTTAATAGTGTCTTGTACCTTCCGCTTAATCACCCGTTGCCGGTCACTGTTGGAGACAGGACACCGGAAGGATAGTCCACGGTTCAGATCCAGTCTGGCAATGCCTATGTTTCTAGACTTATGGCTGGTGCATGGGAGTGATGTGGTAGAGATTATTCCCTGGGTTCGTTGGTTGGTAAGACAGTTTGTGTTTTGAAAACTATTGTCCAAAAAAAGCACCTCCAACCTTGGTTTTCTTTTGTAAAGACGTTTCAATATTAAAATCGATACCCAGCCTGCTGCAGGATGTTGTGGGTAGAATTCAGCTGTTCAGATGACTTGCCCGCTGTTTCCCATTCTCCATAGAAAGCTGCCTGTAAGGGACAAAGTGAAACGGGCATCGGTGGTGCTAGAACCGACAAAGAGATCGGAGGGACAGGAGCTCCTCTGGGAAGGCACAGTTTAGCTAAATAAAATTATGCTTCCTCAGGGCTGGGTCGGGCATATTAGTCAAAGCGTCGGGTTCTGCAGCTCTCTCATGCGCACAGTCTTGGCTCATGGAAGTGTTCAATGGTGCTCTGTGATGGCTTGCATAAGGACTAGATGTCTGAATTATTGTTGCAGGACTGGGCTACTGCTACCTAGTTAATGGAGAACATAAAGCCACTTCCTTCCTAAAGACAATCTCTCTCTGCTGAATTTGATTGTATGCAGCTTCTAAAGTGAGTTGGGTAGATCGGATGTACTGTACTTGGCAGATTAGGTAGGGAAGTGATCCAGTGGTATGTACTAAAACCTCAACGCAAGTTGGATTGTACTGAAAATCAGTCCAGGGGTGGGGATAAAGGCTTTATAACTCACTTTTTGCAGACTAGCTAACACAAGAGAGCCAAAAATTTCGCCTGAGCCATTCATAAGGCAGTAGGGCTCCTAATGAGAAAACACTATCTCCATCATACTGGCGTGATCGTCATCAAGCAACACTGTGAACCAAATGCCAGTTTGTAGCTGGAGCACGTATTTGGGCACTGGCTGTGCTAAGTTACTGGCTTAGGCCTTGACTACACTTGAGAATTCACAGCGCTGCCGCGGCAGTGCTGTGAAGTGTGAGTGTAGTCGCGCTGCCAGCGCTGCGAGAGCTCTCTCGCAGCGCTGTAAGTACTCCACCTCTCCGAGGGGAATAGCTTGCAGCACTGCGAGCGAGCGTGGAGCGCTGCAGGCACTGATTACACTGGCGCTTTACAGCGCTGTACTCGCTGCGCTCGGGGGGGAGGGGGAGGGCGTTTTCACACCCCTGAGCGCAGCAAGTTGCAGCGCTGTACAGCATCAGTGTAGCCAAGGCCTAAGTGACCTTTTTTTGTTACCTCTAATAGTAGTTAGCCTGGCAAAGCTTCCCTGGATAAGCAGCAATAGTAGAGGCTATGTGACTACTCAGAGTTAGAGTTGTAATATGTGCTGCTGGTTTAGGCTCTTGGTTTTTGTTGTTTTTGTTCTTAAATATGCAATCTTGACTTTATCCCCAAACAAGGCTTCTCCTTTCTCTAGCTATCCCGCTGTCAAAACAACTCCACTGGGGAGATAAGAGAGCCAAGACTCTGAAGAGGCTTCTTCCTGCCCGCAGCTCGCTATCTCGCCAAGACATTCGTCAGAAGCCTCTAGGAAGGGCAGCAGACGCATGGAAGCACAGAGCTGGCATCCTCCGTAAACCTCCAGTCACGTCGCAATGGAATATTTGGAATGGCTCGTGAACCCCAGATAAAAGCCAAGTGATCAGTGTCTAGAAAAGCCTCTGTTTTCTGTCAGCAGATATTTCCCACTGGGATGGATATTCATTCACGAAAGGACAAATATTTCTGTATGTTTTACCCCAGTTTTCTTTCTCCCTCCTCAAAGCCACTTTCTTCTGAATTAAATTAGACTGAGGCTTTGGAGTGTGCCCAGCTCCACCCCAAGTAGAAACACAAGAGAAAATACAGTTATAAAGGGATGTGATTCATTTTGTAAGTTTCCCTTTCCAATGATTAAAATCTCCCTTTGAGCAAAGCATCCTCAGACAAGCGCTGGCAGCTGGCACCAATTTGGTTGCTTTCCAGAGGGGGGCAATTCAAGATCTCCCGTTGCACATCTGGGTCCCTGTTCAGCTGGGATTACTCACGTACTCAAGTTATCCATGTGCTTAAGCACCTTGCTGAATCATGGCCTTATTACATCCTCCAATGGCAATCCAAGCAGCCAGGAGAGTAGGGTAAACTCCTCATGAAGTTATACTAATTTACCCCCCTTTATTTGATTAATGAATCATTGGCAAACAGACTATGATTTCTACAATCAGACTCATTATACAGAAATGCTCACCAGGTCACCTGTATGAATAGCTTCCTAGCGGTGGGCTGTTCATAAACTGTTGGCTTTGATTACTAATCAGTTATTCATGACTTCAGGTGCATGACTGGCCACCTACATCACATGGCGGTTTTTCTATTCCCTGACTACCTGAATTTTTTAAAGAGTGAATCCCACCTTTTTTGTACAAATGTCCATGCTCAAGCCAGTGAAACTAGGAGATTTGGAAACTTTCACAAATGCACAGAGCTCATCCTGGCAAGTGATGAACAGTGTGATCCCACAACCCAAACTGACTACAACGCTTTCATTGGCAATTCAGCGGTTTGCTGTTTGTCTGATTCTAGTTGCAAAGCCCCCTTTTAGACTCACACCAAACCAACGGCAAAAGCAACATTGTGGCTGGAAGTTGCAATGGGGGAGTCCTGTACCCCCTCAGCCCTGCAAGGATGTCTTCTTATTGAGGAAAAAGGGAGTGACTTCCCACCCTTTCCTCCCATGGTTTCTGGCTGCTGAAATGTGCCTTTGACCCCTAAACTGTCTGGCTGCTGGATGGAATCAACTCCCCATCACTACTCCAAACTCCAAAGTTTAACTTAAAATCATTAATGAAAACTTAACTTGGCCCTGGGAATTGCTGGTGTTTGGGAGGAGTGTCATCCCACTTTTCTATCACCACAGGCTGAATCCCAAGGACTTTACAAAGTCATTGCTTCAGTCAGAATTCTCATTGCACAGCTTATGCACGGCATGAGCAAAACGTGGCCTAGGACTTCAGGGTTAGGTCCATTAATTGCTTGACCTTTAGGTACTCTATAGGTTATACACAGATACCCAGGTTTATGGCATCGTCAGCACTCCTGACTCGCAGCATTGCACTTCTCAAACTCTTATACCAGTTCAAGACCTGACTTTGCCTTTCGGTGCTAGACGGGGAGTCTTATCTCCTTGGTCTCAGGCTCATTAGGGTAGATACAATGAGATACAGCTGCTGATTACCATGTATGACTTCCTTTAGTCAGGAAGTCAGGGTCAGATGTCAGGCTGAGAGCAGATGACTGATGCTGGTGGGGAGTGCTAAATCTTTAGAGTGGATCATTATAAACTTACCACCAGCAATAACCCTACACCGTATCAGACAAGCCAAGCCCATGTTTCTCATTGTCCCTTAGATATTCAGCTTATCAGTGAAGACTGACAACTAGTGTCTTAGCTACTGTGTTGTTCGATCCATATCAGAGCAGACCCCGTGGTAGCAATGCTGTGAAATGTTAAGAAAAAGGCTGGTGGAGACAGGGCTGCAATACCCAGCTTTTGGCCCCACAAGTCCTCTGTCCTTCTCCGCATCTTCCCTTCATTTCTTCTGTGCCATCAATAGCCATTTTCATAAGATGGGGCTGAACGCTTTCTGTGACCTCTCCACCAGTCACCCTGCTGTTTGATGGCAAATCTGTTACAACTCGCCTATAGGTATGTCTACCCGGCCCTTAAACCCTCGCGGCTGGCCAGTGTCAGCTGACACGGGCTCACAGGGCTCGGTCTGCGGGGCTGTAAAATTGTGGTGTAGATGTTCAGGCTCGGACTGTAGCGCGGGCTCTGAGACCCTCTCTCCTCACAGGGCCCCAGAGCTTGGGCCAGCCCAAACCTGAACGGCTACATCACAATTTTACAGCCCGCAAGCCCAAGTCAGCTGACACAGGCCAATCGCAGAGTAAGACATACCCATTGTTTTCTCTGTAGTCAAGCGCAGGTATGGTTTTGTGCTTTGGTTCAAGAGGGCCTCAATTTCATAACTTCTGCTGCTGACTACATCATCTGCAAACTGTAGGTGTGAGCTTGTTTAATCTGATTATTAAGTAAAGATTTTGAAATAAGAAAGAACAGAATTGCCTGCTGGCATGATAGATTCTTTCAGGAGCCAGCTATATTGTGGGTTTATTACAACAAAAGAAGGAAATCTATCAAAGGATAAACTCCCGGTGCCATCAGGTGATCTGTTTTATAGGTATTCCTGCTAGATGTGTGTGGACACACAAAACATAATCATTAAACAGGTCTCTCCTTTTCTCAGGTTCGGTTCTCTTGTATTTTCCAGTTTGAGACACTGGAAGTTTATACTTTTAATAACTCTGTACATTTAAGGGGAATTTTCTGTATTTCTGCCTAGGTTTAGCTTTGGAGCAAGGCTCTTCCCTTTAATTGAGATCTGCTCTATTATTCTTCCTGTTGTGCTGGTAAACTAATAACTGCTGCTCATTATTATTTGTATGTTAGCACCTAGAGGCCTCAAAGGAAATCAAGGTTCCTTTGTGCTGGCACGTACCCAAAGTCAGAGGCAGTCCCTGCCCCAAAGAGCTAACAGTCTACATAGACAAGCAGAAAAAGAGCAGGAAAAAAAGAAGGATCATTATTCCCATCACACAGGTGGGGAACTGAGACACATTGAGACCAAGGATAGGTCTACACTACAAGTGCTACAGCGGCATAGCTGCAGCCGGACTGTAGCGTGGACACTTGCTATGGTGATAGAAGGGAGTTTTCCGTCATGGTAAGTCCACTCCCTCGAGAGGCGGTAGCTAAGTCAACAGAAGAATTCTTCCCTCAACTGCGCTATGTCTACAGTGGGGGTCCACTTAACTCTGATTCTCAGAGCTCAAAATTTTTCACAGTCCTAAAAAGCAACAGAGGGTCCTGTGGCACCTTTGAGACTAACAGAAGTATTGGGAGCATAAGCTTTCATGGGTAAGAACCTCACTTCTTCAGATGCAAGAAGTGAGGTTCTTACCCACGAAAGCTTATGCTCCCAATACTTCTGTTAGTCTCAAAGGTGCCACAGGACCCTCTGTTGCTTTTTAGGACTGTGAAAAATTTTGAGCTCTGAGAATCAGAGTTAAGTGGACCCCCACTGTAGACATAGCGCAGTTGAGGGAAGAATTCTTCTGTTGACTTAGCTACCGCCTCTCGAGGGAGTGGACTTACCATGACGGAAAACTCCCTTCTATCACCATAGCAAGTGTCCACGCTACAGTCCGGCTGCAGCTATGCCGCTGTAGCACTTGTAGTGTAGACCTATCCTTGGTCTCAATGTGTCTCAGTTCCCCACCTGTGTGATGGGAATAATGATCCTTCTTTTTTTCCTGCTCTTTTTCTGCTTGTCTATGTAGACTGTTAGCTCTTTGGGGCAGGGACTGCCTCTGACTTTGGGTACGTGCCAGCACAAAGGAACCTTGATTTCCTTTGAGGCCTCTAGGTGCTAACATACAAATAATAATGAGCAGCAGTTATTAGTTTACCAGCACAACAGGAAGAATAATAGAGCAGATCTCAATTAAAGGGAAGAGCCTTGCTCCAAAGCTAAACCTAGGCAGAAATACAGAAAATTCCCCTTAAATGTACAGAGTTATTAAAAGTATAAACTTCCAGTGTCTCAAACTGGAAAATACAAGAGAACCGAACCTGAGAAAAGGAGAGACCTGTTTAATGATTATGTTTTGTGTGTCCACACACATCTAGCAGGAATACCTATAAAACAGAT